>NW_015626111.1:4174-6254 GCF_001515625.1 Sinocyclocheilus rhinocerous
GTTTCTGACATATAACGCACACAGACTAATCACTGCAATAACCTTCTCTTGTTAAATCATGATCATACTGACAATTTTTTTATATATATATATTTCAGGCTGTCAGACCTGCGCACAACCATGGACAATGAGGAGTTAGATGCCATTTTGACAGGCATCCTACGACAACACCCAAACACTGGGTACAAAATGATGATGGGACATCTCAATGCTCAAGGCATTCGGATTCAGAGTATGTAACTTGTATAATGTATAATGAGACATACTGAACGCAACCTCAGTGATATTTAAAAAAAAGAATGTCCTCTGAAAATGCATTATAATCTGTAGTTTCTGCTTTATTCAAAGTCCATCGTGTGCAGGAATCGATGCGGCGTGTTGATCCAGATGGTGTTGCAGTGCGCTCAGTCCTGCTGCAGACAACAAGGCGCAGACGATACTCTGTACCAGGTGCAAACAGTTTATGGCACATTGACGGCAACCATAAACTGATAAGGTAATGTAAATTATTATTATTTTTTTTTTCTCACCAAGTGCTTATATTATCCTGGGTGGGGGCATCCATCCATCCATCCATCTAATCTTAATTATCCTTGGATGTTTTCGGACGTTTGTCATTTGCTAATTTCTCTTGATAAACTTTATACGCATTCTAATCAGTGAGTTTTTAAATGTGTTTCATTTGTTTTATTAATACCCATTTATTGACAGCTTTTCTTAAATAGCACTTCTGCCTGCTACTTAAACTGCTACCTGTTTTTACCTCAGAAAGCCAGTTGCATCTTACCAGTCCATCACTGGAGACGAACATCTCTAAATTGAACCTTCCTGGTTGAATAAAATAGAATGGAAATTTGAGTTAGTAGAGTAATAAATTGATAGTATGAATTTGGAGGGAATTTTTTTCCCTTGATAACTAATGTAAAATGTATGAATATGTTACAGATGACGATTCGTTGTGCATGGGGGTATCGATGGCTTTAGTCGTCTCATTGTATATCTAAGTGCTGCTGCCAACAACCGTGCCTCAACAGTGATGACGAGCTTTAGAGAAGCAGTTAGTCTCTATGGGTTGCCATCTCGAGTCAGGTCGGACAAAGGAGGGGAAAACATTGAGGTGGCACACTATATGGTGACCAACAGAGGGGCCAACAGAAATTCACACATTACTGGCAGAAGTGTACACAACCAAAGGTAATCAAATATATCTTGAATTTTAGCCATGATTGATAATCCAGGGGTCTTTAAAGTTTTTTTAGGCCAAGGACCCCATGGGGGTCAGAGAAATTAAGCAGGTACCGCATTATATATTGGATAGTGAATTAGTATGGCCTATAGTAGTTTTAATTCACATTCATTAAAACTAACATCAGTTAGTAAAATCATTACTGATTACATCTCTACTGATGACTTCATAAGTGCCTACATTACATTTAATTTCACTTTCATTAAATGTTTGCTTTTAATCATTTTTCATGTTTTAAATAAAAATGTTGTGGAAGGAACATTTAACATTTTTGCTTAAAGTAATACTTTAATTGTTTGGGCCTGTTATCTTTTAATTTTAAACTTTGCAGGATTGAAAGGTTGTGGAGAGATGTTTTTGGAGGGGTCCTTGATCTTTTCTACACTACATTTTACAACCTGGAACATGAGGGCCTACTAAATCCGGATGATGAAGTTCACCTGTATGCACTGCACTGGAGCTTTCTACCACACATACAGAGACACCTAAGCTTCTTCAAAGATGCTTGGAATCACCATAGACTCAGAACAGATATGACCAAAAATTACTGAGTATTTTAAGCACAAGTTATCGCACCGGCACCCCCATGTTAGCGGGCATTTAGTAAGCGCGATACTATTCAGCTTCCACACACACTTGAATAGCGCACATTTTTCTAGGTTAACGTTAGAGCAAGCGGCAATGTAAAGTTGCTGCTAACGTTTCAGATGATAATCCATATTTGAGGTCGGTGAATGATAGGTGACCGTGAGGTCCTGCCCGATGTACTGTATATTACCACATAGATTAGCTGTTAACGATCTGCATGAGTTCGCCACTTTCTTCCTTTTTTTT
>NW_015626111.1:8000-10455 GCF_001515625.1 Sinocyclocheilus rhinocerous
CGACAAACGTCTTCCAAAGACACATCGTCATCTTCCTCATCCTCCAGGTCATCAAATGACGGCCAGACTATTTTGTCTAGAATCATCTAAAAAAAAATTTGACAATTTCCATATCCCTTTCATAAAGTTTAGTGTTCAGGTTGACATTCAAAGCAATAATGCAATGTTTTTTTCTGCTCATAGGGGAAAAGTATCATTAATACTAGGGCTGTCAAGTCCTTGATTAAAACGACTATTAAAAAAATCCTCAATTGCAATTTACCCATGTCGATTAACCGACAAAATACCAGAAGTGGTGCATTCCACGGATGAGAATCCATGAAATATATTATGAGACCGTTGCAGGCTGCACAATATATTGAACCATTTAAATAATAAAGCATAGTACTATTGTGAATTAACAAAGGCTGCTATTCAATTAAATATATGCGTACCGGTTTTTTATATACATGTACTCTATGTGTGTGTATTATTTACATGCTTGTAGGTTACATGGGTCTCAGAGCGGCTCCGTTAACTGTAAATGCTGCTCCACACCAACTGTTGTTTGCATATATATAGATCATATCAAACGCCGTATCTGCATATGCTGTGAGTTTGCGATGATTGTAACTAGGGCTGCCCTCAATTAAATATTTTTCTGGTCGACTAGTAGTTGTTCATTTTAAACGATTAGTGGTCTAATCGCACATACAATCATAATAATGAGCCTATAAAATTGCCTACATAGCCTAATTGGCACCGGCAGAAGTAATGATTATGAATGCATCAGGGAAAACAGCAATGACACTACCTGAACCTTTTAATAATTCATTGACAAATATCGAGATTTCTGTATTTTCGGCTGCAGTGATGAAGTTGACGATGGTGACTCGTCATCTCTGCAGTAGTGAAAGCGCCTGTATGCAAGTTTCATAAGGATTACATAAACTGAGAATATTTGTTTTCCATTTGAATTCGTTCATTTAAAAGTAGACATTTTGCTTTCTATAGATAGGCCTATATTTTTCATGTCTGTGAGACAAGTATACACAGAGTTTCGGTTTATTTGATACGCTCAACTTCACCGACCGATATACCAACCCTGTTTGCGTTCATTATTTTACAAAAGCACAAAGTCTTGTTATTGTGGGTACACACAAATAAAAGTAGAGTCTTTACAGATCTATTACTCATATTTATGACCAAAAATTACTGAGTATTTTAAGCACAAGTTATCGCACCGGCACCTCCATTTTAGCGGGCATTTAGTAAGCGCGATACTATTCAGCTTCCACACACACTTGAATAGCGCACATTTTTCTAGGTTAACGTTAGAGCAAGCGGCAAAGTAAAGTTGCTGCTAACGTTTCAGATGATAATCCATATTTGAGGTCGGTGAATGATAGGTGACCGTGAGGTCCTGCCCGATGTACTGTATATTACCACATAAATTAGCTGTTAACGATCTGCATGAGTTCGCCACTTTCTTCCTTTTTTTTCTGCCCTAATTGTAACATTCTTCTGGGAATGCAATGTGCAACGGTTCATCAGATTTGTAATGTAAATCATTTATAAACCTTCCCCAACACAGGGAGTCCGTAATTTTTCTAAATATGCAAACACTTCATCACAATAAAAAAATAAAAATAAATAAAAAAAGGAGTTTAAACCCTTGCTGACTTTGCATATTTTGATGCCCACATGTTCTTGACAATTGCAGTGGCTGTAGCATTTCTATTATAAATAAATGGCCATATTAAAGATTAAGTGGATGTTTGAATTAAATGTTGTTTAGCAAATATTAAACAAGGATTAGATAGCACTATAAAGTGTAAAACCAACTGTAAGCCATTAGCACATTTACAGGAATGTTAATACATTATGTACATAACGATTAAAATGTCTGTAGTACATTATGAATTTTAACAGTTTTGTTAAAAACATTGATTACTTGCTTTTAATGCTTTATTTGAGTCAATTATTATTGCCTCATTGCTATTTTATATGTATTTTAAGTCATTTTAAAAGGCAATTGTTCACTTAGTTCAAATTTTTTTTTTACCACCAAAAATTATTCGATTACCAAAATAATCATTAGTGACAGCCCTAATTAATGAATTTACCATAATACATGTAACAAAATTAAACCAATGCAATAGAATTCATTTTTCTACATGTATGTATATACATACTTCTGGTGTACACAATATGTCTGAAGTTCTTGGAAAAAGCAGTGGGATGGTTTCTCTCCTCTCTGTCAGCAATGGCCAAATGAGGGTTTCTTTTAAACCGCGTCGGAGCTGCTTAAGTGGTTTGGCTGTTCTTTCTATGACCTAAAAAAATGCAAGAAGAACCACATATACTTATGTACACATTATATACAGTATACAGTCCTTAAATTTATAAGACCACCACCCAATGTAAGGTTTGTGCCACAGCTGCCCTAAACTAACAGTATTGGTCATTTTTGTTT
>NW_015626111.1:10611-11665 GCF_001515625.1 Sinocyclocheilus rhinocerous
TTACATAACCAGGGAATATGTTTTCCATTTGAATTGGTTCATTTTAAAAGTAGACATTTCACTTTCTATAGATGTATTTCACATGTCTGTGAGGTGAGTACATATGCAGTTTCGGTTAATTTTTTTGATGCGCTCAAGTTCACGAAGACTGAGACGGCAGAAAGCGCACCCTGTTTGCTTTCATTATTTTACAAAAGCACAATGTTTTGTTGTTATTGTGAGTTCACAAAAATATGTAGATGAAGAATTTTGCAATCATATTTTACGTTTACATGTACACAAATAATATGATTATTTCCAAAAATCAGAGCAAGGACTTAATTGCGCTAAGATGTTTACATGTCACGAGCAAACCTTTTCACTCCAATTTACACTATTTTCATTATTCGCCAAGATGTGGTTATTTTAATTTAGTGGGCATGTTACTGGCCATTTTTACTTACATGAAAAGCAACAATTTTATAGATGTATTGGATATTTTTTGCCACAGTGTTGAACATAGTAATGCCACTGTAACTGGGTTTGTCTTCACTGTACCGCTTTCTATTCTCTGGATGAAGACCGAGCAAAGATTGCAGTGTTACTGCACATGTAAACGTAGTCATTGTATCACAAGGTGCCTAAAGATGCCCACCCCTAGAAATTGTTCACTAGGGTGAACAATTTCTTCTCTTCGATGTCAGTCTACTACGCTGTTGACGTAGTGAATGCAGTTCAGCACTTCTAGGTTCTACGTCAGAACGCTGGCTCAGTATTGGTGTAACAGAGACGCTGAAGTTTGGTTAGAATCCATGAGCGGAAGTTTATTAAAAGTCAAGGCTTTAAACAGATGTCGATAATCAGGCAGAGGGTCAAAGTCAGAGAAGCAAGCAGATCGTTCATCATACACAGGGGCAGAAGCAGAGACAATAGTGGAAAGGCAGGCAATGAGTCCAAACACAAACATCAGTCCAATCAGGCGTCAGAACAAAAGGGGCAGAGTACAAATACCGTGAGTCAAGAAGTCAGGCAGAATCATACATAGGAAATCAATCAGGAACAGAGGAAGAATAAC
>NW_015626111.1:11840-12551 GCF_001515625.1 Sinocyclocheilus rhinocerous
TCATTGTTTTTATATAATGCATTTTAAGTCATTTGAAAGGCTATTGTTGGCTTAGGTCTGTTTTTATAACCACAAAAAAATTATCATCTTAATACTTTTGTAAATTATTATTTGAAGTAACAAAAACCATGGTTAATTTGCAGTTACCATGGCTACAAGAACCATGATTTTTGGTTTTATTCGTGTTAAAATCATGGCTAATTTTCGTAAGGGAACATGGAAACTCAGAGAATATTAGAGTCGTTGGTGGTGATGAAATTATTACGATATTAAAACACGTAATTAACGTCAACAGCCAAAAAAGTTTCATAGAATTATGAATGTGCCTGAAAGTGATGCACGGGCTTCGTTTTCACTTTTTTTTTTTTTATTCTCTCAGCGCCGTATTGCTGATGTCTTTTCACGGGCATTGTTGTCCATCAATTATGATAATTTGCATTCAGCCGCAAACACAAGGTGCGAGCGCGGATGCGTGAATGGCGCATCACTTTTTTTTGAGCAACTGGGATGGTGCCCCCTGGGAGTTGGTGCCCTACGCAAAATGCGTACTCTGCATATAGGGAGCGGCGGTACTGGACCACAACATAATGCTCGTTTAAAAGCAGGGCACGGTAGACGTAGGATCCACAGCTAGATGAATTAGTATAGAAGAAGCCCTATGATTACAACGACCACCATTTGAAGTTTCACAAAATTCTGAAATGATCAAAC
>NW_015626111.1:22733-29073 GCF_001515625.1 Sinocyclocheilus rhinocerous
TCATTGTTTTTATATAATGCATTTTAAGTCATTTGAAAGGCTATTGTTGGCTTAGGTCTGTTTTTATAACCACAAAAAATTATCATCTTAATACTTTTGTAAATGATTATTTGAAGTAACAAAAACCATGGTTAATTTGCAGTTACCATGGCTACAAGAACCATGATTTTTGGTTTTATTCGTGTTAAAACCATGGCTAATTTTCGTAAGGGAACATGGAAACTCAGAGAATATTAGAGTCGTTGGTGGTGATGAAATTATTACGATATTAAAACACGTAATTAACGTCAACAGCCAAAAAAGTTTCATAGAATTATGAATGTGCCTGAAAGTGATGCACGGGCTTCGTTTTCACTTTTTTTTTTTTTATTCTCTCAGCGCCGTATTGCTGATGTCTTTTCACGGGCATTGTTGTCCATCAATTATGATAATTTGCATTCAGCCGCAAACACAAGGTGCGAGCGCGGATGCGTGAATGGCGCATCACTTTTTTTTGAGCAACTGGGATGGTGCCCCCTGGGAGTTGGTGCCCTACGCAAAATGCGTACTCTGCGTATAGGGAGAGGCGGTACTGAGTATAAGTCATTATAATCCGTAATTATGTCCCTACTGGATGCAACAAATGCCTCGTTTGTAATGGGTTTTATTGTTTTTGTCTGATCGCGCCGGGACACGGCATCACAGTATGGTGAGGGGCGATGAGCTTTGTAAAAATCGTTTCAGAAAGGCGGGGCATAGAGGAGCAACAATAATGTACAGTATGTGGAAAATGTTTTTTTAACCTTAAACCGCATAAACACATTGCATTACACCAAATACACAAAATTATGTTCTTTTTAGCAATGTCACATGACCCCTTTAAAACCATATAATACTTAGAATGTAGGGCTGCACGATTAATCGCCTTTTAATCACAATAACGGTATCTGCTTCTCTCGATTGATTAAAAATAATAGTCACTATATTGGGCCCACCTGTTATTTTTCCTGAAAACGTGTTTTTTATTTGGCATTTGCGTTATCTTGCATTGACAACACACCTCCACTAGCGTTCACGCTTGTGGTTGCCAGATGCAAAGAGCTTATATCCCCCTAAATAGAGCATTTCCCTTAAAAGGAAACACTTTCTTCCCGGCGTTTTACTTTATCTTTGCAATCTGGCAACCCTGTGCACACGCTCCCTCTACATGCGGAAGAAGCGCTGATGACCTGAAAACAAATATGTGACCCTGGACCACAAAATCAGCCATAAGGGTAAATTTTTGATGTATAAATTTCGAAATTGAGGTTTATACATCATCTGAAAGCTGAATAAATAAGATTTCCATTGATGTATGGTTTGTTAGGATAGGACAATATTTGGCTGAGATACAACTATTTGAAAATCTGGAATCTGAGGGTGCAAAAATCATCTTTAAAGTTGTCCAAATGAAGTTCTTAGCAAAACATATTACTAATCAAAAATTAAGTTTTGATATATTCACGGTAGGAAATTTACAAAATATCTTCATGGAACATGATCTTTACTTAATATCCTAATGATTTTTGGCATAAAAGAAAAATCTATAATTTTTACCCATACTATGTATTTTTTGCTATTGCTACAAATATACCCCAGCGACTTAAGACTGGTTTTGTGGTCCAGGGTCACATATGCGCACTGGAGTTTCGAGATCTCCACAGCGAAATTCTGCTTCAATTAAAGTGTGATACAGACAGTCTTTATTTCTTCACAAGCCACTTGTGCGGTTTGTGTGATTAAATCTGCCATGATCAAACTTAAGCGATGAATTTCAATAAATGCAATATGGATCCCCACCTTATTATTGGCGAGTAGGCTTTGTGTGTGGAATAAATGCACTTTTGCAACCTATGTGACTATACAATGGGGAAACTGAACATAATTGGGAATTATTGGAAATAATATTAGGATTTTCAGTTTTGTCTTGTGAAGTTCCTAAAGGTTCTACCAGTTTTCATAATGTTAATTAGTTGAAAATGATATATATATCTCCAAGAGCACCGTTCTTTGCTTTACGAATTTGCAGGTCAATCTGAATCTGTGGTTTGTCTCATTTACAAACGAATTGTGTCACTTAGAAAATCTAATGCGAATACAGATTACAAAGCACTCACCAAAACCATGAGTTTTGTATTGATTTATCGTCTAATGAAGTTATAGTTAGTTAAATGAAGTCGATGTGCCACCTACAGACCTTTTTGGTGAAGTGTAGGTTGGTAAAGGACACGCAAAATGGCCATTATATTACCCTTTTTGATAACCATTATCATGCAGCCCTATTAGAATGCATGTACACTGAGAAAGTAAACAGTCTGGCTTTGCATTTCCAATCTAATTCATGCAATTTACAGGACTTCAAAATACAGATATAGTAAGTACCTCATGCACAGTTCACGATGCATTTTTATTTCCGTAAAGGAAAATTCCTTCCCGCAGAGTATGCACCGTTGCGGCGGTCCACTAAGCCCACTCCTTTCCATTACATTAGCTTCCTGTTCATACACACAAGAACACCACATTTAACAATAAGGATATAAACCCAAACATCTTCATTAAAATGCACATCTTCACAATACATAAAAGCAGTAGAATATACATTCTCTCACTGCAGTATAATAAAATACATTTTGGTTAAATGTTGAATGCATTACTGAACCAAGTTAGTGATAAAAGGCATTTTTAAAGAAGACTTACAAGATTTAAGTTTTTTTGCAGTGGACAGATAAAAATTGTAGCATGTCCTATGAAAGTCTGAGGATCTTTGAGATATTTGACTGTGTACCCTTCATTAGGACAGGGGATTAGTATTAGCTCGCGGCTTCGTGTAGTTCCAGAAATTTTCATTAGTTCGTATCCTCCAGCATTTCTTAGTTGTGGAAATGCACAGAACAGAAATTCGATGAATTCCTGTGGGTCTGAGTGATTGCCTATAACATAAAAAAGACAATTAACAACAAATCTTCACCGAATAACAAATTCAAGGGACCTTGAAACAATGGTTTTATGGGCCCATCAGCAGCAAGGCAATCTTGCTGCTGATGGGGGTGGGTGGAAAACCTGCTAAAACCAGTCAGTAGGCTCAACTGGAATGCCAAACACTTCACCTAATGATAAGGTATATGCTTCAAGTGTTTATGGCATCAGTCTCAAAATCAGTTCCTGAAGAGCCACAGCTCTACACAGTTTTGCTCAAACCATAATCAAACACACCTGATCCAGCTAATCAAGGTCTTCCAGATTACTAGAAACTTCCAAGCAGGTGTGAGTTGGAGCTGGTTGGAGCTAAACTCTGCAGAGCTGTGGCCCTCCAGGAATTGAGTTGGAGACCACTGGTTAATGTATGCTTTCCATAGTTTCCATGCACAGTTTGTCAGACAGTCAGAATGACAGTTCTTGCGGGAACGTTAATGTTGGCTATGTATCCAAGTCAATGCGTTATTCCCTGCTTTTTGTATTGGTGTTTAAAAAAAAAAGTTTAATTTACAACTAATTTAATCATTTATATCTTGATTTAATATATATATATATATATATATATATTTTGCCCCCTATATGGACTGAAAAGCCGTCCCACTTCAGCTATGAGGGAAAAAAAAAAGTTACAGACAAAAAGGACTATACACAAACTCATGCAAACAGTAAACCTCAGCAATATTAACCTACCATCAACCGGGTGTCTATACACATTTCCTGAACTTGCTGTTGACAGTAAACCATGAAAAAAAAAGAAAAAAATGTGGAATAGTGATTAGCACGATTTCAAGGGGTTCCATAAAATAGACAAAGATATAAAGATTAAACAATTAGTTCTATTCAGAAAGGTATGATGGGTCTAAATTGTAATTCTATCAATAAACTCTTGATTCTGATTGGTCTATTGCAGCATTCAGCAGTCAAATACAGAGAGTTAATGGAACACTGTTTATTTGGGTACTTTCATGTCTAACATAGTAAAACTTTGTGGTCTCTTTATGTAACATTATTTTAAGTCAAATAAATATTTCATGTCCATTTATTACTTGAGGAACTAGTGCGTCGACGTCCTCGTGTAGGTTAAAAGGTTAAGCAGCGAGGTTATGAACTTAGCATATTATCATCACAAAATAAACAAGACAATGACCAGAATGGCACAGTGTCTTTGTTCATTTTTTTAATAACAGATCTTACACACGGTGTAAGACAAGAAACTAAAGGTCCTCCTAGATCACGTAACAGTTTTACGGAGCTTTCGTGTACTAAAAGTTTATTGGAAAGATTCCTTAGCTGGACAACTGGCATGTTGTTATACAACAACAGTAAAATGACATGTGATCTAGGACATTTAGTGTATGCCTTTTTAAAGACTATCAATGCATCCAAAATTGCATACCGTCTGAGTAGGTCCTTCATTTGAATTTAAACTCATGGCAAAGGGAGTAAAAAAAAAAAAATGTTCTGTACAGCATGAAAATGATGCCGTTGCCAAACTGACGGGCCAAGCTGGTCTCTTTTCCCTAGTCATGACCACATCCCATATTCTCATAAACGCAAAACGTAAAGTGGAGATTTTTGGCACCACACATAAAACTGAATCCTATCGGTTGCAAAATAGTCTGTTACTTCTCTTTTAAGCGGCATTTTTCTGTAAACTCTAGAAATAGATCAATCCAAACTAGGGGCGAACACGCTGTAGATTAGCCGTCGATTCATAAAATAAGACATTTTCCCACAAAAGCAGTAACGTTAGTGGTAGTAGTAGAAGTCAGCATAGTGAAGCCTGTCCTCCATTGGCATCCATTAAAAAACGGATTGAAAAAACGGTTGAAAAAACGGCCTCTGGTCTCCATCCTTACGGTTTATTTAGCTAACCTTGCAGGCTTCCTTTCAAGCGGGTTGGATTCATTCAAGACGCAATTAATACGTGGTAGTATGTTCCAAACCGTTC
Source organism: Sinocyclocheilus rhinocerous (assembly GCF_001515625.1). Classification (NCBI taxonomy): domain Eukaryota; kingdom Metazoa; phylum Chordata; class Actinopteri; order Cypriniformes; family Cyprinidae; genus Sinocyclocheilus; species Sinocyclocheilus rhinocerous. The sequence continues at coordinate 27,679 of NW_015626111.1, forward strand.
CTAATCTTTTGCTACTAACCAAAAATAATGTAAATTTTCTTCACAAAAAGGATACATACTTTTAAGGGCATAGTATAAATAGGTGAACTGGGACGCACCATACATATCAACAGTATTCCATCATTTTAAACAAATCTGAGTTAACGTTACAGTTGTCAAATAAAACCTCAAATAAACCTAAACAAAATCATGTCCCAGTGTATACCTAACGTTACCTTCTGTTGTTGGCCTCGTTTCAGAATTTAAAGTTGGAGCCGAAGTGTGTGCTGTATCTGCTAAACAAACACAAGATATTACAGAGTTAAATTTGCAAAATAACACAATGACATAACTCAATTTACACGAAAAATTCGCTCTTACAATTTTCTAAACGACTCGCTGCCTCACGGAGCAACTGGGCAATCGATCTTCTTTCCGCCATGATGGATCTACAAACTCCCGCCAAACCGTTGCACTTATCTACCTAAAAGTCTATCTTCACTTGATAGCTCGACTGCAATGCCTAAATGGCTGTTGACACCCTCTCATTAGCATGTTGAACTGAGGAAAAATAAATAAGGAACTGCATTAAAAAATGAATAAACGTTTGAAAGGGAAAAAAAAAAATCAACTTTCAGTTTAGCATTTCCTTCAGCATTTCTTTTATTTCCCCCAACATTCGTTTAATTTATTTAATTATTTATCTTCTCGCACATTTCATTATTTATATATTTATTTATGCAGGAATATGTGGATTTATATATTTATTTATGTATTTATTTGCACATTTATTTATTTATAAATTTATTTATGTATCATTTTGTGGATTTATTTATGTATTTATTTGCGTATTTATTTATTTATTTATTGTTTTTGCAGGTTTGGTCCTCCATACTTATCAGTGATGCAATTTATTTATCAGCTATGCATCTTCTGGTAATTGCTAACAACTGTTTCAATTTTAGTTTAGGACTGTGGCTGCATCACTCGCATAATTGCACAAGAAAGGCACACGTGTCGTTCAGTTTTGAGTTCGCTGGAAAATCATACTGAGTAAGTGCACAGTATAGTAATTGTACTTTTATTATGCCTAGACTATATGGTAATATTATTTGTGGTTGATAGAATGCCAATAACAAAGAAACTACATTGTAAACAGCATGCTTACTTTTTTATTTCAGATCTGAGAATAACAGTGTAAAAGAACCTGTTGAGGAGCCAAAGAGAGCCAAAGCAAAGCAGCCCACTTGGTCATGGAAACCAGAGACTGACGTTGACATGTTCCACAGGCTCTGAGATTCCTGCCTGCACAGGAACCTGGACCACAGCTAAGACCATGTGAAGCACACACTCCCATGAGTTATTTTATGTGATAGTTATATGTATTCTAAATAAACTACAAACAAAAAATATATA
>NW_015626111.1:29182-29754 GCF_001515625.1 Sinocyclocheilus rhinocerous
TTGCATAAAATAAAATAATTTACAGCAAAGAAACAGTTTTATAGATAAAATATCCACAAACCTATATTTGACCAAAAAAATGCAAGTCGTCGGAGGCACTGAGAACTACTCTGAAGAGGATGCAGTCCGCACTCATTACAACCCCTCTGTTGTTGCGACTGTCAACTGTCGGCGCGAGGACCGGAGGTGCCGACCAGGTGCTGGGTTACACAAAAACTACCCAAACACAAAAAAAATGTTTGGGTTGAAATAAAATAATGATTTTATTAAAACCATGATTTTTTTTTTTTAGAGTACATGCACACTATAAAAGCAACTGATGCAAGCTGTTAATCAGTTAAGTTGGTCCACTAATGTTGCTCGAATGCACCGTTAACTCTCAGTCCTCTAATCACTTGCCGGAGCGGTCACCCCACTTTATTCCGGGACCTCGCAATTTACAAATTAAGCACTGCTCATACTAGTGGTGTGGAAGAAACTGTTGTTATTTTAGTCGAAGCGTAAAAATGAAATTTAAAAGGTAAAATAATATAAAATCATCAGTCGATTAAAAATAATGATGTCGACTAATT
>NW_015626111.1:41152-48515 GCF_001515625.1 Sinocyclocheilus rhinocerous
TTCCGGGACCTCGCAATTTACAAATTAAGCACTGCTCATACTAGTGGTGTGGAAACAACGGTTGTTATTTTAGTCGAAGCGTAAAGATGAAATTTAAAAGGTAAAATAATATAAAATCATCAGTCGATTCAAAATAATGATGTCGACTAATTATCAGCGTCGACGCAGTTGATTATATCGAGCAATTGTGACTGATAAGAATAAATTATACAACTGGCAATTAAAAAGAGAAAATAAGCATTTTCCACTTCTATAAATAATTTAAAATTTTATGTGAGTGCTCTGCACTGAAACAAATAATGTAAGATTTACTTCATAAAATCCTCGTAACAATTTGCACAAGTAGATTTTAAGTAAATTTGACTGCTCTAATATAAAGTACAACTCACCTGTCATTATCAGGTAAAATCTACTTAATATTTAACTTAACACTCATGAAGAAATGAAGTAAATCCGTTTTATTAATTTTTTTTTCCAAATTCCATTTTTTTGTTTTAATTTTTCCAAATTACGTTTTAATGATTAAAATAAATTTTAGAAATCAAATAGCATGTCCAATTAACTGAAATCCTGAAACTTATTCAGTTTAACAATTTATTAGTAATTTTTTTAGGAAATAAGTTTTTTCTCAAATTCCATTTTTATTCCTGTTACAATTAAAACATGGAAGAACAATTGTGTAATTATTCCTTAAACATAATTTTTAATGATTATTATTATTATTTTTATTACTATAATTGTTATTTTTATTATTATATTACTTTGAAAACGACATATTCTACTTTTGCTGCCACTTTTTTTGTATAAATGAAATTACAATGCCAGTTTGTGAATTTGTTCAAGTACAGATATTTATAATAAAGTTAATGATTGGCAAAATTGCCAGTTCTACTGTTTAATAATAAAAAATAAAAAAAAAATCTAGAATACAGTCATACAACTGTAAAATTATGGTACACTGCTGGAAACCCTGCTGCCAGTATATTACCGTTAATTTACAGGGAAATTTTTTACAGTGAAGCTTTCATTATTTTATTCTTAAATGTAAATGAAATACCACACAACTTCTTGAAAATTTTAGAAGCAGATGCACAGGAATAAATACAAGCAAATTGTCTAACAAAAATCCCACACACTGATATAGTTTGCAACTCATGTTTTAATGCAATGTTTAAAAGCAATTCCCAGTGAAGGTTGCATGACTGAAACCTTGTATTAAAATATTTGCAGGCTATAGCAGTGTCCGGGATTCTGTTTTTGTTAGACTATTATTGTACTGTAAGACTATTATTTTTGTCTGCCACAAATAAATATATATATATATATATATATATATATAGTAAAATTATGGTACACTGCTGGAAACCCTGCTGCCAGTATATTACCGTTAATTTACAAAAAAGCCGTAATTCAGAATACGGTCATAAAACTGTAAAATTACGGTACACTGAAACCCTGCTGCCAGTATATTACCGTTAATTTACAAAAAAGCCGTAATTCAGAATACGGTCATAAAACTGTAAAATTACGGTACACTGAAACCCTGCTGCCAGTATATTACCGTTAATTTACAAAAAAGCCGTAATTCAGAATACGGTCATAAAACTGTAAAATTACGGTACACTGCTGGAAAACCTGCTGCCAGTATATTACCGTTAATTTACAAGGAAATTTTTTACAGTGTACGATTTAAAAATAATAATCCCTCCAAAACAGAGAAAACATCTTTCACAAACATCTACATGTCTGTCTCCTTTAAAGTGTTTATATTGTATATAATGAGTTGTATTTGTAGGGGTTGTTATAACACAATTCTTTAACACCAATTCTTTAACACCAACCCCCATCATCCACCCCACCCCAACGGACCTCACTAATTTTCAAAGTCTGGGTACGGCCATGGTAATATGTAGGTTAAATGTAATAAAGAAATGATCAGAGAGGTTTTACCAAATGTTGTGATACAATTGCATGTGTAAATTAAGTCAAGCTGGTTGCCTGATTTGTTAGTGCTTGTGGTGGTAAGCCATTTGAGATCGAATGAAGCTATGAGTGGAAGTGGAAGTCTGCAGTGTAAGGCTTCTCCAGATGGATTTCGAAGTCACCAAAGACTAGTGGACTGCCATCCACACAGAATGAGGACAGCAGCCCATACAGCTCCTCTATAAAGGTGCCCAGTTGACCAGGAAGGCGATAAATCATTACAATATGGAGTTTCAACAGGAGCTGTTACCATAATAGCATGAAACTCAAAAGAATCTTTATTGCATAGGGAAGAGTGGGCTGAAAATTTCCAATAATTAGAGCTTCTCCAGATGGATTAAGTCACCAAAAACGACAAGTGGACTGCCATCCACACAGAATGAGGACAGCAGCCCATACAGCTCCTCTATAAAGGTGCCCAGTTGACCAGGAAGACGATAAATCATTACAATATGGAGTTTAACAGGAGCTGTTACCATAATAACATGAAACTCAAAAGAATTTCTATTGCATAGGGAAGAGTGGGTTGAGTATTTCCAATTATTAGAAATTAGAAGACCAGTACCCTTCCAACCTGACGGGGGTGAGAGAGAAAAGGAAGTTGTTAGAGAGAACAGCAGGGGTTGCAGAGTCTTCTGGACGAATCCAGGTCTCAGTCAAGCCCAAGATACTAAGAGTAGACTGTGAAGCAATGGCCAGAATGAAGTTTGTTTGACTGCTGACTGACAGTTCCAGAGACCCACAGAAAATGACAGAGGTGCAGCAGAAAAGGTGCAGATAGGGCGCAGCTTAGCAAGATTGCGTTGCCGTCTGCGTGTGATGTTAGAGCATTGTTGAGAGTGAACAACAATGTATTGGAAACATACTACCGCCTACCTAACTTTGCCTGAGAAGTAAGGAAAAATACACTTGAGATGATATTTTTTTTAATATGTCTGAAATATATGATTGTATTCTTGAAAACAATCTTTTATTGTACTATTGAATAAAATATTAGTTAAGCTGGTGTGTGGTGGGTTTTTTTTTAATATGTCTGAAATATATGATTGTATTCTTGAAAACAATCTTTTATTGTACTATTGAATAAAATATTAGTTAATTATCAAAGAAAGAAAAAAATAATAGCCATAATATGGACTATTGTAAATTTTGTGTAAAAATTTTCTTTTTTTTTTCCTTCTCACATTGTTGATTTCACCATTAACTCTTTACCTGAACAGTTTATGTTGCTGTATATGTCATTGTAATCCTTGACCATCGAAACATAGGAGCAGACATCACCTTTTCTGTGTTATCATGTTTGGTTCAGGAGATATGACACAAAATACATAATTTGGTTATGGAGGAAAGTAAAATGGTCGCCATGGCAGCCACGAGATGTTTTTGCGATGGCTGACCATCAAAACATAGGAGCAGACATCACCTTTTCTGTGTTATCATGTTTGGTTCAGGAGATATGACACAAAATACATAATTTGGTTATGGAGGAAAGTAAAATGGTCGCCATGGCAGCCACGAGATGTTTTTGCGATGGCTCCATTTCTGAAAATGTTCAGAGCCCTAACCTGCACAATTGTACCAAGTTTCATGCTTTTATGAAAAAGTGAACATATCACCTCAAATTTTGCACATATCACCTGGACTACTGCTGTCAATCAAACCTTTCATTAAATATTTGATATTATGTAAAAGCCTACTTTTTCGAACTTGTCCTAGATGGTTTGTCTGATTTTCACCAAAATTGATGCAGACTTCAGACTGTCCTGGCAAAAAGTTATCAAAATCTTTTGATAGACCCAAACATTGTATAATGCACAAATTAATTTGACAAAGAGCTTGCCAAAGTGGACATGAGGCTATATCTCTTCAACGCTTATTGTCTTCAGACCAAGCTTGGAGTTTGACCTGACCATGACCTGAGGTTACCTGCACAGTACCGAAGATATGAAAAATGGCTCTTTTTGTTTATAATTTCCAAACGGAGACTGTTCTTTAGATTTGGAGTAGCATGCTGAATGATATCCAATTTTCTCATGTTGCCATTAAGCTTCCTGTCCGCCATTTTGATTTTCTTTAAAACCCTACTTTTTCAAATTCCTCTTAGACCGTTTGACCCATTGTCACTAAATTCAACTCGGATCATCTTCATGCTGTTCTGGCGAAAAAAGTTATCAAAAGCTTTTTGATATCTCAAACAGTTTTCATTTAACTAAGCGTCCCTTTTGTTGGCATGGTGCCAAAATGGATCTAAGGCTGTTTATCTGCAACACTTTGGTATATTGGCACCAAACTTTGTGTGTGTCATTGTCACCCCTAGTTGACCGCATTACATTAATTTTGGAGCAGGTCCACCTATTGGTCAAAAGTGACAAATCATTAAATAATATTACAAGTGATTGTATTTATAATTCTTCGGTCATATTGAGTAAAATCATCTTAAAATATCTATAATTACTCAAAGGTCTTAAAGCGCTAGAACCCTGGGAATTGCTGCTTGCAGCTATATTTTATTATTATAATACAGTAATTTTGGAGCAGGTCCACCTATTGGTCAAAAGTGACAAATCATTAAATAATATTACAAGTGATTGTATTTATAATTCTTCGGTCATATTGAGTAAAATCATCTTAAAATATCTATAACTACAAAGCGCTAGAACCCTGGGAATTGCTGCTTGCAGCTATATTTTATTATTATAATTTTTTTAAACTTCTAGCATACACAAAGAATTTTCTTATTTGTACAGTATTGTTTATGGTGAGATGGGAACATATGAATTTGTTTTAAAGAATGTATGCTTTTGATTGATTTGATTGTATTTGTATGTCTCTAAATGAAAAAGAATATATATTGAATTTGTGTTAAATAATGCATGCTTTTGATTGATTTGATTGTATATCTCTAAATGAAAAAGAAATATATATATATATATAACAGTCAAACCAAAATTTATTCAGACACCAGATATAATTTTGGATATTTTTTTACTAGTTGGTGCAGGACACCTTAGTTCATTTATGTAAGTGAGGATAGTAAAATAAAGCAAACTCTGACATACCCAAAAATTCTTCATACAGTGGACTACCAGTAAAACTGATAAAAAATTTGCGACCAAAAATTATTCAGACACTTTGACCTGACCATGTTTTGCTTAATTGTTATCTGCCATTATCAAGACGAATTTGTTCTGACACAGTTTAACTGAGTTATTTTCATATTTTATTAACATTTTCTAAATTATAGTGAAAAAAACTGCGATAATGTGTGAAATGTTGAAGGTGTCTTAATAAATTTTGGTTTGACAGTATATATGTATAATACAAAAAATGTATAATATAATATATATATATATATATATATATATATATTTTTTTTGTGCTCTTGATGCGTTTTTACTAAATAATTTAGGGCTATTTTTGCCCTAATCAGAATCTATGTTTGAGCTTTTACTGCTGATGCAAAGTGTTGTTAAAATAGTTTCAGAACTTCTTTGTAGCATCTAATATTAGAAGCCCCAGCAGCACACAAAATAACACTGGCCAGCATTTTATGCTGTATTCAGTTTATTGCAAGCAGTCAATGCTTCAGAGAAAGACATATAAGAGATCAAAGAACACTCCCAACAGATAAGTGCTACAATTACTCAGGCTCACTTTAAAGACGGAGACTGTTGTATAATGAGTGTGAATTCAGGAAAGGGAATGGGTATATTATTGGCAGCATATTGATTGTGGCGGAGGCCTCCGGTTTGGACCTGTTGGTTGCCTGTGTTTAGCATGCCGTTCTGGATTTCCAGAAGTAGTTCTTGCAGCCTGGTTTTCGCTCTTTGTCTCCACTGTCTCTCCTCATTAGGTCCAGTTCGTTCTGTAGAATCCCCAGAGATGGGCTGTCAGACTGGATGGCTGCTGGGTCTGAGTTACTGAGCAACCACTGAAGCTCTGGAAGGGAGTATTTCTCTGGCATCTGTTAATTCAGTTTAATCAGTCTTTCAGATTAGAAAGAAAAGTTAAGACTTTATATATGCTATAATATATGCTCCAAAGGTGGTGTATTACTGCTCTTCAAGTGCAATGAGGTTTAGAGTGTTACTTTAAAATCTTACCTCTTCATCAGCAGCACTGCCATGAGATGCTTGTAGCGCAGAGTTCAAAACCATATGAGATCGACCGCATGATATGATGCTTGCTGCCATGGCCAAACAGAACAGGGAGACAGTGAGGTGAAGTTGGGATGAGGCCATCACTGATGTCTTGAAGGATGTGGCTTGTTCAACCTTGGTTCAAGCCTCTTATCTGCACTGTGCTCCCTAAGTGTGTCTTCTTGCTTATCCAGACTGTTTTATACTGGTACCTTCTCTTACACAGAGTAAAAATTAGTTACGCGCTGAGAAGTTTTACAAATTAAAAATTAACAAGTTCAACAGGTTACAGCTGGCACCTGCTGGTCAGACGTAATTTCAAATACAGTTACATCTTATTTTCCATCTTCAGCAAAGTAATTGGTGTTTTCCTGCTCTCTACACAACACAGAGTGCATCCACATGAAGCAGCACCCCCAATAAACCACTAATTAGCCCCCATTAAATTGTTCTGTTGCTAGAGTAACTTTGCTACCAATGTTTCTGGGTCATAAATTCTTGATGGTCATCACTGGCAAATGGATGTTACCAGGAAAGACTTACACTTTTCCTTGAACAGTATATATATATATATATATATATATATATATATATATATGAAAACCTCAGATGCAATCTGAAGTCCATCTGACCTTTTTCTTTTAAATGTTTAGGTTCAATTTTCACTTTAATGATAATTAAAAGATTATTAGTCAGTTATTGAAATGCCTTTAAAAAATTTCACTTTAGTCAATTAAGAACGAAAACATCAAAGTACAGAACAAAGCCAATTGAGGAAGTCCAGTAAGTAAGGCTGTCAAGGCTAATTTCTTCACTTAAACATCGGATGAAGTGATTAGTTTCTCTTTAATACAGATGATGCCAATGTATTTTTCGATAAATCCGCTATGTTAGCAATAATAACGTTACCTGCTTGAGGGAAATGGTTGCCAGGTTTTCATAACAAAACCCGCCCAAGATTTTGAATCCGTACCCACAAATTCATAATCCGTTCCCTCGGGTTTGTAAACTCATGGATTTGTTGCCCCGCCCCCACCGGCAGATTCAACCACGGTGCGGGATGCACAGTATTGTGTTTATTAAACATTATTTTTCATAGTAGCCTATGAGACCATGATCCGCACTTACAAAATAGTCTTCTTTTTAGTGTTTATTTTATATTAATCACCAATAGGATAACACACATCCGCCTGTGATTATAGCCTAAAATAAACGCTAAAAAGAAGAATAGAAAATTTCCT
>NW_015626112.1:0-843 GCF_001515625.1 Sinocyclocheilus rhinocerous
AATTAACATTCGGTCACTTTTGACCAGAAAATTTAACATTTTGAAAAAAAAAATTTCTTCGGAATGAGATGACACTTGGTTACTTTTGTCACATTAGCTATGTGAACCAAAAAAAAATGAATATGAAAAAATAATTGACATGATTCGGATATGTTAAAGGGTTGAAAAATAAAAAGTAACACTCGGTACCTTCATGGTCAAACAAGACCGACATAGGAAATTAATGGGGGGGGGGGGGGACTGTTTCATCAGAATGGAATGAAATTTGGTCACTTTTGTCACATTAGCCATGTAATAAAAAAACATGTGGATAATAATTCAGATATGTTAGAAGGTTGAAAAATAAAAAGTAACAACTGGTACTTTCGTGATCAAAACTGACCGACATAGGAAATGAATGGGAAACACGAAAAAAAAAAATTATGGAAAAAATTGCTAATAAAAATTTTATAAATATTGCATTGTATCATAAAATCTCCCCAAAATTCAAAATAATAATCAAACAAAAATGTAATCTTACCATATTAACTGGAAAAAGCACCTGTTTCATAGAATGATGCTAAAATGCAAATAAAAGGATAGATAAACAACACATGCAATAGAATAACTGAGCTGAGCTCCAATGTGAAAAATTGATGAGTGGTTGCATCCAAGATATTTTAAAAAATGTCCAAAAAGCTCCTTTTCATAATGGGAATTGGGGCTGTCAAGTTCCAAAAAAGGACCATAAAAATGATCCATATGATTTGTTTGCTATATTATGAAGACATACAATAACTTTGTGCAAGAAAAAGACAGAAATATTACTCTGAAATCTCAAATTCAAGTATGCTGCATCAAGAC
>NW_015626113.1:0-512 GCF_001515625.1 Sinocyclocheilus rhinocerous
AGGAAAAGGATCTTCCGCCCGCAGTTGATTTTGATATTCTAGGTACTATCAAATTGCTAGAGTTTTGAGAACGCAGCGGACGTGGAGGTCTATAATGTAACAAGAGCTCGTTCAAATACTGAGGTGCTAAACCATTCAGGGCTTTATAAGTAATAAGCAAGATTTTAAAATCTATACGATTTTAGTGTCTCATAAGTTGCAGTGTTGACAGAACCGGGCTAATATGGTCATACTTCCTGATTCTAGTAAGAACTCTAGCTGCTGCATTTTGGACCAAATGGAGTTTGTTTATTAAGCGTGCAGAACAACCACCCAATAAAGCATTACAATAATCTAACCTTGAGGTCATAAACACATGGATTAACATTTCTGCATTTGACATAGAGAGCATAGGTCGTAATTTAGATACATTTTTGAGATGGAAAAATGCAGTTTTACAAATGCTAGGTGGCTGGAGGGGTCAGAGGGGTGGTGAAGAATAGTTTTGATGGAGGAGTCAGAGGCTTGCATGT
>NW_015626114.1:0-535 GCF_001515625.1 Sinocyclocheilus rhinocerous
CATCTAGATAGGCAGCGGCATAGGCGGCATGCGGCCGGAGGATTCGGTCCATGAGCCTCTGAAAAGTGGCCGGTGCCCCGAACAACCCGAAAGGAAGGGTAACAAATTGGTGTAAACCAAACGGCGTCGTGAAGGCTGTCTTTTCTTTGGATAGGGGCGATAAGGGGATCTGCCAATATCTTTTGGTTAAGTCCAGTGTCGAATAAAAGCGAGCTGCGCCCAGCCGATCCAGCAACTCGTCAACCCGCGGCATTGGATAGGCGTCGAATTTCGACACCGCATTCACCTTGCGATAATCCACACAGAACCGAACCGAGCCGTCCGTTTTAGGTACCAAAACTATCGGGCTCGCCCAGTCGCTGTGGGATTCTTCTACTACCCCCATCTCTAACATCGCCTCTAATTCTGCCTGAACTACTTTCTTTTTGTGTTCCGGCAACCGATACGGCCGGCTGCGTACCACCACGCCCGGCTAGGCCGGCTGCGTACAACCACGCCCGGCTCCGTCTCAATATGGTGCTGGATGAGATTCGTT
>NW_015626115.1:0-146 GCF_001515625.1 Sinocyclocheilus rhinocerous
TTTTATTTCTCTTATTTTTACTGCCTAAGCTTTAACCCTTTTCCTATACCAATGGTATGCGTGTGTGTGTGTATGTGTATGTTAGACTAGTTTAAGTGTTTATGTAGTTAATAAAGTCTTACTTGTATCACACTTGACGTTGTTCA
>NW_015626115.1:606-1529 GCF_001515625.1 Sinocyclocheilus rhinocerous
TCAACGAAGTAGAATCCTTTTGGAAAATCTATTTGTGGCGGTCAGTTTTGATTTTGTGATGGGCCGCCACAAATAACTCAATGTATGGGAAACACTGGACACTGCTATAAGTAATAATGGCCATAATCTGTGTGATAACAAAAATAATTAAATAAAAAAATTACTCAAATTAGTGGTGAAATGTCGCCCGATTAAGTCAAATATCAATTCGCTCACTGGATGTCATGACAAAATGTCATGAAGGAAAAGTTTCAATATTTCGCCTTCGCTTTCATTTCGGACCATCTCCAAAAAGACATTAAAAAAAACTAAACAAATGATTTAAAAGTTTAACATGCGTTTATCAAATTAGGAAATAATTAGTGCTCTTGAAATACGAAATGGAGGCGGGTCTGGACTGAATTCCCTCTGGGTCCGGATCTGGACCGTAGTCCGGACTTTGAGAAGCACTGCACTAAAGTGTTTGCATTTAAATACCTGCTCATCTTAATTTTGATTAGCCATTTCCAAGTTTACACTTCAAGGGTGGGCGGGGCCTAGGAAGGGAGCAGCATAGCCGTTCATGATGGGAGAGTGAAACAAAAGAACTGGCAATTCGTCGTAGTTCTCTGCATTAAAGGGGTCATATGATGTTGCTAAAAAGAACATTATTTTGTGTATTTGGTGTAATGCAATGTGTTTATGTGGTTTAAGGTTCAAAAAACACATTATTTTCCACATACTGTACATTCTTGTTGCTCCTCTATGTCCCGCCTTTCTGAAACTCGTCGATTTTTACAAAGCTCATCAGTCTGAAAAAGCGAGGTGTGCTGTGATCGGCCAGCTATCCAGTGCGTTGTGATTAATGTTACGCTACTGTGATGCCGTGTCCTGGCACGACAAGACAAAACCAATAAAACCCATTACAAACGAGACAAACGAGG
>NW_015626115.1:6923-12107 GCF_001515625.1 Sinocyclocheilus rhinocerous
TCAAGCCCGCCGCCTCTGCTCACTCTAGCCCTCCGGCCGTTCCTCACTCTAGCCCCCGGCCTCTTCTCACTCTAGGCCATCGTGTGTGACGCTGTGTTTCGTTGTGAAAGCGAAACTACTTTGTTTGACCTTCCAAAAATGGACACGACTAGAAATCAGTGGTTAAGTTGTATTTACAACACTGTTTTAGAACACTTCAACCCAAATATTCAGATGTGTGCAGCACATTATTTGGTTCAGTTCCTTTTCTCATTTAGTTAATCATCATTCATTAGTTTCCTGATTACCATTCTGTTCACCTGTGTATGATTAATTTACTCGTCAGCTCCTTAGTTTGCTCCCCTACTTAAAACCCCAGTTCTCCCTTAGCCTTTGTCCATTCTCGTCTATGTTAAGTTGGTTCTCGTGCTTGTACTATTTGTATTTGCTTAATTAAAAGACACTTTTCTGTCATCTCCATCGTGATCGTTCCATCTGCATCACCAACCTGTGACAGAAGAACGGACCAAAAACAAGAAGATGAACTGGGTTGAGGATTTTCTCCTGGAATTCCAGCAGGAGGGAAGGCCTTTGGAGCAGTATGTGGAGGAGTTTCTGAGCGTGATACATCTGGTGAGTTGGAGCGACTCCATGATTAATGCATGTTTCCGGATGGGACTAAAGGATGATCATTTGTTCCAATTCTTGACTCCTGACGATTGCAGCAGACCCGTAGCGGATTTGATCAATTATGTTCTAGAGATAAATGGTTCCAAGTTCCTTGTAGATGTGGAGGATCCTCCTCCCATCCGGAAGCATGCGGACGCTCCAGCTCACCACAAGCCAACTCTCTCCACATACCACTCCAATGAGCCCGCTCCCTCCTTTCCTCCCGCACTTCCCCGAGTCCTCCAAAGCTCCTCCCTAATCCTCACCCCAGGATCGTCGGCCTCCGCTGACTCAAGGCCGCAGCCTACGCGAAGTCAAGCCCGCCGGCCGCCGCTGACTTAGCGCTTCTTGACATGGCGCTGCCCCCGGAGTTCTCGGCTCCTGTCCTCGCCCCGGAATCATCTCCGGAAAGTTCTCCTTTGTCTCCCAGGGGGGCGCCAGCACCTGTCAAGGGGGACGCGAGCATCAGTTAATTCAGAGACGTTCTCTTGAGAATTTATGAATATGAGTTAACAAATCTTTAGCCATCCACTAGGGGGCAATCTGACTCCCACTGCTAGTCGACAGTTAGAGCAGAGTTGGCTCTAGTGATCACCTCCACACTTAGGGCATCTTTGTTTTCCTCTGCACACCGCTGCTATATGTCCATATCTCTGACATCTATAACAGCGGAGTGGGGGAGGAATATATGGCCTCACTGCATAGCTCATATATCCAATTTTGACTCTTTCTGGAAGCACTGAATCCTGAAACTCCAAAAGAACTGATAAACTATCAACCCTTTCCCCATTCATTGTTTTTTTCAACCTTTTTATTGTACTCACTTCACCTCCAGAAATACTTTGTTTGAGCCTTTCTAGATCTTCTTCGATTGGAATGCCTGTTATCACTCCCTGTTTCATTCGTCTCTCACCCAACATCTTCCTTTCATTCACTTTTTTCTTGCAAACATTATCAATTTTTAGTGCTTTGTTTTTTTGTTCTTCTGTTTTACATATTACTAACAGGCTTCCATCTCTCAAAATCTTAGCCGTATCCACTTCTCCTAACTTTTTCTTCAACTCTCTAGACAATGCTATTGGACTTAGATTAACATGTTCATCTTCCTTTCTGAATTTAAGAATTACTTTATATTCCTCTCTTACGATCTTTTTACGGACAACCCTATTATCTTCATCTGAGCTGTTTCCTTCTAATCCCCTTTTTCTGATTTGGCTATCTACCCAACTCCCTTCATTTCACCCACTTTTTCTCTTTTCTTGTCCTTTCCTACTACTTATTAAATTCCAGTCATCTGACTCCATTTCATCTTCATCGATTACCCCAGAAATCATCTTAATCCAGTCACAAACCAGTTTATGTCAACCGCCGTAGACTCCAAACACGACGAAGTCGATCATGAACCCCCTGATTGAATGTTCTAGTCGCTAGCGACCCTGATGACGTCTCTCTCTCTCTCTGGTTTTCTTCAACTCTCTAGACAATGCTATTGGACTTAGATTAACCTGTTCATCTTCCTTTCTGAATCTAAGAATTACTTTATATTCCTCTCTTACGACCTTTTTACGTACAACCCTATTATCTTCATCTGAGCTGTTTCCTTCTAATCCCCTTTTACTGGTTTGGCTATCTACCCAACTCCCTTCATTTCACCCACTCTTTCTTTTTTCTTGTCCTTTCCTACTACTTATTAAATTCCAGTCATCTGACTCCATTTCATCTTCATTAATTACCCCAGAAATCATCTCAATCCAGTCACAAATCAGTTTGTCAACCGCCGTAGACTCCAAACACGACACCCGCAGCAGCTAGCTCCCGTTCCTCTCCTCTGTCACGTTAGCCCTGCACGCACGTTGCAGCACCACTCGCAAATCTCAACAGCCAAAAACAGCATCACACGGCACCCTAGAACACGCGTTTACCACGGTAAACACGGTAATCAAAACAATGTTTCCTAGCAACGACAAAATCTAATGAGAACAGAAAACAAAACACTTACAAACTGCTAAAATTAAATAAAGTGGTAACACTTTTTGATAGTCCACTTTCGACATTCTACTAAGAGTAAGTAACTTTGCAACTAAATGTCAACTAGCAGCCATTAGAGTATTAGTAGACTGTCTGCTTAATTTCTTCTAACACTTTATTTTGATGGGTACACAACATACAACATGCTGACTTTAAGAAACTTTGTAAGTATATGTCAACTTATTCTACTAACCCTAAACCTAAGCTAACAGTCTACTGGCGGCGGCGGCAACAACAATACTACTGCGAGAATAAAAGTTACGCCTTCTTTCTTTGCGTGAACATTTGCGTAAACATTCTTTGCGTGAACAACGTTATGCAAATCTTCCCACATCGTGACGTAGACATGTGGGGGCGTGTTAGAATGGGCCATTTTAGGTAGGCGTGGTTGACTCTTAACTTTTATAAAGAATATCTCTTTGGATTTGAGACTTTAGTCTTTGCAACTTTACAGATCTTCTTTATGCACCAAGAGCTTGTAACACTCCAAAGAGAAAGGAAAAATTTAAATCACATCATATGACCCCTTTAAACTACTCCTATGACTGTTCACATTTTGTAAATAATTAATCGTTTCTATAACATGTTTCTCATTACTCTGTTTACCTGAACGATTACAGAACTGATCACTATTTAGGTAGCGTTGGAAGACAACTACAATAAAGGAATGTTTCTCAGAATTTCTCCCAGATTACTTGTTGACATTCTATGACAGTAGAACTGTACGTTTCTCATGAATGACTGAGATTAAGCTTTTTAAATGTGTATGATGTCATGTTTAAATAAATATTTACAAATATATTCTTGTTTTTTTTCCTGTGTCTCCCAATGTTGTCTGCATATTATAAGCTTTAAATTATAGGCTGATAGCTCAAGATCACACAAGAACTTGAAGTTGCATGTTTGTGTGCTTGAATGTTGCTCTCTAGATCATTTTGATACACAACCCTTATACTTTCTCTCATAAATGTTAACCTTCAGTTGCATTAACTGTTGTATTCTGTAGCAATGCTTTAGAATGTTGGTCAAATTAAGTGATAATAATAATGACTAACCATTTATCATTAAAATAGGCATACCTCTTATTAGTTTAGTAAGAATGTAATAATTCTTATGTAATCGGGTCCTCCCTGGAAATCGAGTCTCCATCAACCATCAGTTAATTATTATCCTAAATACATGTGAACGATATTAATGTAAAAACGTATAGCTTACTACTAAATAGTGCATAATAGAACAAATTAGTGCATAATGAAACAAATTAAACGTAATCTCTTACACTTGATTTCCTGCTAATTAATAAATCAAACTAACAATACCCTATTAAGTAAATAATTGAACATAATTAATTAGTTTTATTTATAAAATACAATTTTGGACATTTAACACTTAATTTAACACACAATTAAATTAAAAATAAGTGTGAATACATGTAGGATAAGTGCAAATTCCTGCATAAACTAAGTTATCAGGCTAATCGGGTATATGCTATGCTAGTACATAAGCAAACTAATACAGACATTAATGGTCATTATAACGTAGTTAAAACAGCATTTATCATAACACGATTTTGTAGGAATTGTAATCAGGCGCTAAAGAGAGTACCTATTAAAAGTAATTTGAGCCAATGGGATGGCTTGGGGTCCTAATGGAGACCGAATGTTGAGGAGGGACCAAGCGGCAACCTCCCGCTCTCTCTTGTGAAGCCAACACCGAAGTGACTTAAACTGTAATCCGTCAACTGGCCGCTAGAGGCTGGCTGCAAAAGGGAGTCAATCCATAAAATATGCCCAACTTTACAGCAGAAAAAACATGTTTACAGCCTGGTTCAAAAAATTATTTTGGTCTGGGGACTCGATTTGTCACCACACCGGCCATTCAGAACACTGATCAGCTGTGACAGCTGCCGCTGAACATTGAGCTGAACAATGCTCTATTTGTTTTTTTTTAGCAATGCTCTATTTTTTATTTTTTTTATTCACAGATAAATTTCATGCTTAACTGCCTAAAAAATCAGGGTTGCAAACCTGTCTAAATATGCTCACCATGGTCAAGACAATAAACTAGCCTATATAAAATCGCACCTTTGTAAGATATGTGTGTGTACTTTGTAGTTTTTCATATGTATCATTACATTATTCAAGTAAGTTCCAACCCAATACCTGCATGTAAAGTTGTAATCCGGACACAGCTGTATGTCAGCCAGATTCAACCTTCAGAGGGGTATCAGGCAAGGATGCCCTATCTCACCCTATCTCTTCCTCCTTGTCGCCCAGATTTTCTCACTTTTGATTAATAAAGGTATCTTGAAAGGCATTCTCATTGCGGAAAGAGGGGAAAAAAAAGGATCAGCCAATTAGCAGATGATACTGCTCTTTTCTTAAGAGATGCCTCTTGGGTCCCTGTCACAATCAGCACTGTTGAAACATTTTTCTAAAGCTTCTGGAATAAATTTTTCTAAAGCTCTTTTTTTTTCTTTTTTTTTTTTTTTCTAAATGGGGGTTACTT
>NW_015626115.1:12257-13988 GCF_001515625.1 Sinocyclocheilus rhinocerous
TTTTTTTTTTTCTAAATGTGAGTTACTTTCAATTAAAGAATGCAACCTATCCACAATTAATAATATTCCAATTAAAAATAAGATATCTTATTTAGGAATCTATTTATGTAAAAATCTAAATGACAGATGTGTATTTAATTTCTCCCCTATAATTGAGAAAAGACAGAGAAAATTTAATTTATGGCTGCAGAGAGACTTATCTCTGAGGGGAAGAATATTACTTGCATAAGGGGAGGGTATTTCCAGACTATCGTACGCTGCTCAGACTCTCCATGTTGATAAGAACACTCTCAAGGAAAAATGGCATACATTACATAAAAAAACCTATGAAAATGGTGGTCTCAATTTGCTAGATTTTTGTACATTTAATAATACTCTTAAAATCAATTGGGCCAAACACTTTATTAAAAATCCAACCTCTGTCTGGAACTTTATTCCACATTACATTTTCTCCAAATTTGGTGGTTTTAATTTTTTATTACTTTGTAATTATAATTTTGAAAAATTACCGGCTAAATTATCTAATTTTCATAAGCAGGTCCTTCTCGTCTGGGCTCTGTTATACAAGCACAACTTTTCCCCTCAAAAATATTTTATCTGGAACAACCGTGATATTCTGTATAAAAACAAATCTCTTTTTTACCAGCGTTGGTTTGAGGCAGATATCTTACTCGTAAATCAGTTGTTTAATGAAAATGGCCACTTATTAAATGATAAAGAATTTCTTTGTCATTTTACATGGTTTCTGCAGGTATCATCAAATCTAATTTAATGATTTTTAATGCCTTTTTAATGCCATTTTTAAAAAATGTTTAATGCCATACATGACCCATATACGTATATTACACAACTGGGCCCATATTCTCAAAACATCTTAAGGCTAAAAGTAGCTCATAACTTGCCGATTTAGAAGAAAATCTTAAAAATAATGGGCGTGTCAGTTCTAAATGTAGGACTCCTAAATATTTGCTCCAAGAGTATTTCACAAAGCGTTTTAGCACTAAAACTAGCTTCTAAATCTGTGAAACGTTAGGAGTAGTCAAGAGGACTCCTAAGTCACTAAGACCAAGCCACAAACTATCCTAAAATGGCTGTTATTGCCGGCAATCTGCCTTGGAATGTAAACATTTTAGAAACATTTGCGGTTTCCCCCTCGGTAGAAATTGCGGTCCAGGGGCACATAGACAGGACCGAAAGGGCACTTTAGCGTCGGCGTTTAAAGGGGCAGGGTCTCGAGGAATACGGGCCCTGGTCAAAGATTTTTAATATTTGAAACAAGTCTCTTCTGCTCACCAAGGCTGCGGTAATAGTAATATTGAGAAATATTATTTTGATTTAAAAAAAAAAATCTATGTGAATACATTTTAAAATCTAATTGATTGCTGTGATCAAAGCTGAATTTTCAGCATCATTACTCCAGTCTTTCGGTGTCACATGATCCTTCAGAAATCATTCTTATATGTTGATTTGTTGCTCTGTTATGATTATTGGCACTCAATCATTAATATTGGTTCTTATCAATATTGAACACATTTTTTTCTGCTTCCCACCCATCCAGGCCCCGTCAAACCTGGCGGTGAGCGGAAGAGCAAGAGGCCGCGGGACAGGCGACCCAGAGAGGGAGGAAGCTGCTCTTTGGGGGATGGTGAAGGCACCTCTCCCTCCCCCGGAGGAGGGCCGGCTGGAGAATCTGGAAAATCTCGACGAGAGAGCGGTTTTCTCTGTCCTTGG
>NW_015626115.1:14158-15036 GCF_001515625.1 Sinocyclocheilus rhinocerous
GCTGTTTTGGACGGATTGTTTGAATGCATTCGCTTACTGGATCATTGGACTGAAAACTTTCCCGGAGTTTAGCGGCTTAAAATGATCTAATCGCAAGTAGAGAAGCAAAATTGGGTTAAAGGGTTAAAATAGAAATTGTACTTCAGTAATTTTGCGTTAATTGCGTTAAATTATTTTAACGCGTTAAGAATTGTAAAATTAATCGCATGCGTGCGTTAACGCGTTAACGATGACAGCCCTAATAATATAGGATTGTACGTTCATACAGTGTGCCTCTGTAGTCTTGTAGTCCTCTGTAACGGTGTCCAGAATAGATCGCTAAATAGGCTCATTTCAGGTGTTTAGGAGTGTGGGAGTATTATCGCGCTTACTGTATGACATGGATCAATCCCTTATTTTTTTTTTCCTGTGGAAAAAACTTAATATAAATGTGTGACTAGTTGACTAGAAAAAATCTTTGGTCGGGGGTAGGCCTACTTGGCACAAGGAACCGATCCATTTTTTAAATAATATGCTATGACGTTACGAATGACTGCAAATCACGTCACGTATTGACTAGGCGCGCATGTGTCCGTTATTATTGATGCGCAAACAAACCGTGTATCTGCGCTCATGGCGCACGGATCGCTATAACATCATATTTCTGCTTGAACACAGTTCTGTATATTCATGTAGTTGTCAAAATGAATGTACAGCAAGTGTTTTATAACGGATGATAGCCAAAGAAGCGTGTTTTGGAGAAGTTTCTGAGGATCAGTTATGTACATATGGGCATCAAACGCTTCAAATTTGCTAATTCTGACAGAGGAATTATTCTTATTTGTTAACGTTGCTGTATAATTAAGGTTTACGTACTTTTAAGTACTTTTAAGTTGTAA
>NW_015626116.1:0-192 GCF_001515625.1 Sinocyclocheilus rhinocerous
TTTCTTGTCTGATGAAAGTATTTCTAATTAAACGTAGCAACATACACTCTCAGAAAAAAAGGTACAAATTTGTACCAAAGAAGGTACAAACCCTTGTCACTGGGGCAGTACCTTTTAAGGGTACAGAATTGTACCTTAATATAAAGGAACAAATTTGTACCATTCCAATTTGTAACTTAAAGGACATAATTT
>NW_015626116.1:277-1144 GCF_001515625.1 Sinocyclocheilus rhinocerous
AAAAGGTACATTTTGGTTCCCCATGGTACAAATCTTGTCCTTTAAGGTACAAATTGGAATGGTACAAATTTGTTCCTTTATATTAAGGTACAATTCTGTACCCTTAAAAGGTGCTGCCACAGTGACAAGGGTATGTACCTTAACTGTGGCAAATATGTTCCTTCAAGAGCTATTAAAGGCCATTTTCCTATTGAATAACATGCACATTCAACAACTGAAACCAAAATATATGTTTAATATCAGTAACTGCAAATACATATCAAATACACACAAGTGGTTGAACAGTAAAATATTTCTTTGTGTAAATGCATCTTTCCAGATTACAATAAATACTTAAAAAATTAACAGAGTATCACTTTAAAAAAAAAAAAGCTGCAAAACATTTCATAATACAATTAAATTAAATGTTACAGTACATAAAATATAATTACACTAAAATGTTACATTATGTAACAAAACTAGAAAACTTTTCCCCCGCTTTTCACACAACATCCCTGCATTTAACATTTTCAAAAAACACAGTTCTTCACCTCAACTGCTCGGCAAATTTCAGATCCCTCCATTTTTACAATTCTGAAGATTCTCTTCTCACTGAAGACTTGTGTCCAGTCAGATGTTCCCAAAATCTGCACAGTGGGATATGGTGTGCGCTGGTTCTTCCTGAACTAAATGAAGAATCAGTATTAGAAAAGACAGCAGTAAACTGATTGCATTTATATTCCCACTGACTAGTTACAACTGTACCCTGCATATTTTTATCTTACTACAGATTATTTGCATGTAACACCTGTCTGATTGTGACAATTGTTCACTTTCTCCCTGAACTGAGAAGAGCCAGAGCCCCGGCCCCCATCATGTGCACCTTCT
>NW_015626117.1:0-117 GCF_001515625.1 Sinocyclocheilus rhinocerous
TAGGGTGTTCAGTCATAGGTCCTCATTGGGGGGTTAAGTAGGTATGCGTGTGTGTGTGCGTGTGTGAGAGAGAGAGTGTGTGTGTGTGTGTGTGTGTGAGAGAGAGAGAGAGAGAGT
>NW_015626117.1:713-885 GCF_001515625.1 Sinocyclocheilus rhinocerous
AACATGGATTAAATTATATCACGCAATCATTAAACCAATTCTACTGTACGGGAGTGAAATCTGGGGACCAGTAATACATTTTAAAAATTTTAATAAAACTTCAATTGAAAAACTACAACTAGAAATGATCAAAAACGTTTTAGGGGTCCATCGAGGTACGTCCAATGATGCC
>NW_015626118.1:0-492 GCF_001515625.1 Sinocyclocheilus rhinocerous
GTGTATGAAATGTGCTATACAAATAAACTTGCCTTGCCTATAAGTTTTACCAGAGACTAACTCCTTAACATTAAGCAACACATCCCAGACAATATTTTTCCGGTTTTTGATTATTCGGATTATTCTCTAGTCGGAGATACAGCTGTGTTGTTCAAACGCGCGTACAGACGCAGAAGAGGGAAACACGCCGGCGCCCTGGTGAAGCTCCGTGCGCGGCTTTCGGACTGCGCTCCCAAGCATTCATCTCGCGAATGTCCTTTCCCTTCTTAACAAAACGGACGAACTTCTTCTCCTCACCCGCACCAACAAGGACTTTTCAAACTCTGCTGCACTGTGCTTCACTGAAACCTGGCTGAGTGAAGCCATTCCGGACAACACGCTTCATCTGCCGGGCTACCAGCTGTTCAGAGCGGATCGCATTGCAGAGTTAATGGGGAAAACCAGAGTTGGTGGATTGTGTTTCTACATCAAAGAAAGTTGGTGTTCAGATGT
>NW_015626119.1:0-1487 GCF_001515625.1 Sinocyclocheilus rhinocerous
TGTCGCAATAATCAATATATCGACTTAACGTGCAATATATGTACAATATATCAATATACAATATATCGCCCATTATATTTACATAAAAATTAATGTCACCATGTTTTTTGCATTCCACTTGCGCCTGTGTCTTTTGCAGCTTCTCGTACATAACTTGGTGTAGTCATGAGGTGCTAGTTCAAATAAAAAAAAAATGCTTCTACAAACAAAGTTTCATCTGCAGATATACTTTATTTACAGAGAAAAGAAGGTCAGGGAAAAAAATCTGTTAGATGGAAAAATCTCCATACAAGTTCTTTGTGCATTTTTCTTTTTTTCTACTTGTTACGTCAGGGAAAAATCTGTAGACGGAAAAGTCTCCATACAAGTTCTTTGTGCATTTTTCTTTTTTTCTACTTGTTACTTTAGAAAATGTTTATTTACTATTTATTCAAGTTTTTTAAGGCATCTAATATTTTGATACTTAATTTCCATGATCTAAATATTCTTAAGAATTAAAAGTTTGTTGTCATTTGGAAGTGTGTTGGCCTTCTTGCGTTATTATGCTGTTACATTATGATTATATATTCAGTGGCATAAAATGGTCTTTAAAATGACAATAATATCGCAATTATTTCTGGGGCAATATATCGCACAACAAAAAGATGTTATCGTGACAGGCCAACCGGTATTTATAACTGTACCAGCCTCCAGAAATGCCCAAAGTATCCTGCTAGATAAATAAATAAATAAAAAATAAAAAAAACAGAAGACTTTAATCAAGCTCATGTGTTCTGCGTTCACGGAAAGTCTTTACTCTCTTATTTATATCTACACTGTCTTGGCTGTGACGACCTATACGGGTCAGGCTGCAGACCTGGAGTACAGTATCACGGCCCTGTTGTTCCTGATCACTGTTGCCAACTCTCGCAAGCTAAATAAGCAAACGCAGCTTAAAAAACAAGCCCAATATTATTTTTTTGATGATTTATTATCATCAATTATTTATTACCAATAAATGACCCTGCTACATATTAAACTGAAACCACTCTTTTATCTGAAAAGCAAAAACAGATATGTTATTTGACAAAAATCAGCAAACTGCAACAAAGTGAGAACAAAACCTCATCTCCAATCACCTGTGTGCAGAATAGGATTGGAGAGATGGAAAAGTAACACTGCCAGTAGGGGAGGAGGATATACGGCGAAATTATTAAACCGACGCTCGAAACTCCACCTACTGGACGCATGAGGAACAACAGGGTCGTAAAACTGTCTGGGCCATAGATCTGCCTGCTCCAGGTCTGCAGCTGGATACTATTGCCTACTCGTGACAACAGCATTGGGAACGTGCAGTACACACACACTACCATCAGTGGCACTGTGACAGTGCCTCTGATTGGTCGTTGAGTTCATTTGTACATCTCTAAAACCTTGCTCTTTAGTTTGAGGTAACAGAGACAGGCAGTAGGGATGGGCGATACCACTTATTTTGTTTTCGATACGAT
>NW_015626120.1:0-1220 GCF_001515625.1 Sinocyclocheilus rhinocerous
AAAAAAAACAGCTTAATGTCATGTAACGTTACATTTACCTCAGGTTAGTTAGCAAGAGAAAATAACTGTAGCGAGGAACATTTTAATAAATAGATGCACTATTCATTATATATATTTTTTAAACTTCAATTTTAGTGATGTCTCATTTTGTACAGTATTTTTTAATAAATCTGTCTTGAAAACAAGTTATGATAGTAAGTTGATGGGGAGCAAGTCACTGAACACTGGAGAAGTGTGTGTTCTCGTTAATGAATGCACGTTAATGAATGCACGTTAATGAACAGCAGAAAAATCTCGACTAACAGCAATGAAGGCAATGCTTTTCGTTTTCGTAAGACTACATCAATTTCTTATATACAGTAATGGCCAAAAGTAGTGGATATTTCTCAATTCTTGCCTTTAATGACCCTACAAAATCAAAAAATACATAGAAAAACAAATGGCTCACTGGAAATAAAGCACTGATTGAATACAAGAATATAATCAGTTATTAATATTTCGTTGGTTCTCCCTTGTTTTATCCACAAGCACAACTACACAATATGCTTACAAAATCCTTAATATTAAAATGTTTGAATAAACATCACTTTTGGCCACTACTCTACTAAAGTTAGCTGTGCGTCCCGTATTCCACCCTGAGAAATCTGGTCACCCTATCAATCTTATTTATGAACATTCTTCACAATATCTTCTGTTACAAGAAGATATAAAGTCATAAAGGTTTGGAATGACATGAAGGAGAGTAAATGACGACGGAATGATCATGTTTGAGGCTTTCAGCAGTATAATATAACATGTCTTTCCTCCAGAGATCATCGTTGAGAAGAAGAGAGAAGCTCAACAAACATTATCATCGACTGCCATTCGAAATGATCATTAATCAGTCGTTTACATCAAACAGTCAAAGCTTTTAACATCTCGAGCCTCTTCAAACTGCTCAGAAACTCAGCGATAAAAATGAAAAAGAAAAGAAAGAAAAGAAAAAAGAAAAAGAAAAAGAAAGAAAAAGAAAATAAAAATGAAAAAGAAAACGAAAGAAATAAAGAAAAGAAAAATGAAAAAGAAAAAGAAAAAAAAGAAAAGAAAAATGAAAAAGAAAAGAAATAAAATAAAAATGAAAAAGAAAGAAAGAAAATACAAATGAAAAAGAAATAAAGAAAAGAAAAATGAAAAAGAAAGAAAGAAAATAAAAATGAAAAAGAAAAGAAAGAAAATAAAAA
>NW_015626121.1:0-1201 GCF_001515625.1 Sinocyclocheilus rhinocerous
CATGCTGTTTACTTTATCATCATTACTCAACGTGACCCTGGCCTCCACGAGTCTGCGACGATGCCGCAGCCAGGACGTGTCGCCGGGTTGGACAGACAGTCGGCACATCTGACTCCGGGCCGAGAGACAGATGGCATGCTGGGACTGGGCGCAGAGCGTTTGTGTATTTGTGGAGGCCATCACTCAATGAACGTCGCGTGAGGTTTGTGAACAATATGGAAGTTAAACCACAGATTCTGTCATTTTTACTAAATCTGGCCTGAGTTTTTTAAGAATATCCTGGCACTCTTTTCAATATGAATAAAGGAGAACTGAGGCTGTCAAGCTCTACAGTTACAAAAAAGCACTACCAAAAAAAGTCAATATGGCACTTTATTAATTTTTTTAAGTCATAATGATAATCTCGTCTTGACATGTTCATAAGTTAAGTAGCAATGCGTGATTCATAAATTAATTGCTTTTTGAGTCAAATACGTTCTATGAATCAGTTGATTCAGTACATAAAACCAGTCTGAGGCCCTGTCCACACGAACGCGGTTATTTTTAAAACCGCATTTTTTTCTACGCGGTTTGGCCGTTCGTCCACACGCAAACGCAGCAACAGGTCACTAAAACTGAACATTTTTGAAAACTCCTGCCAGGGTGAAGATTTTCAAAAACTCCGGTTGCAGTGTTATCGTGTAGACAGCGAAACCGGAGTTCCTCATCAGGAACGCGAGCTGCGTCGGAGAACGCTTTGGGAACGCCTTCTGTGACCACGCTCTGAATCACATGTGAAATGAGTCTAATAGCTGGGCGAAACGTCACGGGCGGGTGACGTCATGACCAGGAAGCTATAAAAGCACGTGCGGCAGAGCCGTCAGCTTTCTGTCATTCAGCAAGCGCTCTGTGTGTGTGTGTCAGTCTGATATCTGTTTGTGAGTCTTATTTAGTGTTGTCTGTCACAAAATCACAAGACAAAACCAAACACCTAAGGTGTGGCGGCCTCCAAGGCTTTCTTGGCAGGTGTCTCGATGCAGGACATCTGCGACGCTGCGGGATGGTCCACGCCCCTAACCTTTGTCTATGGCTTAGACATGCGAGCCACTCCTGGCTCTTCTGTTCTCTCGCCCTAGCTGTGCAGGCTTCCACACTAGGCAGAGATTTGAAATCTGGGGGCGTGGGCATTCTCGTTCCCAAAGCGTTCTCCGACGCAGCTCGA
>NW_015626122.1:0-1749 GCF_001515625.1 Sinocyclocheilus rhinocerous
CATTTTGATGGCCCAAGTGCCAGTCTGTCACTTTAAGACAATATACTGACACACATCGAATTTTCTCCCAACTGTTCTCCTCCACTTAAGACATAAACTGTGTTTAAGTAAATACTCTCCAAGCCGGCCAATTTGACATTTTTGTGTGTATTTGATCGTTTGGACACTTGGAGCAAAGCTCAAAGTGTAATTTGTTTGTCCGTTTTGGAGCGCGCCATGCGCACACATTTCAGCCCGGGGAACAGCGTCTCTTATGCGGATTGTGATTTCAACGTTTTATTATCAAACATGTCCCGCAATTTAGCAACAGTAAAGACGGCATTTTACAACAATCACAGACTGAGCTGATTCTGACGTTAAGTTTGGGTTTTAGGGAGGAACGGATGCGCACCGCTGTGAAGGGAAAGAAGTTGTGCAAGACGAAACGCAGATAGTTTTTAATAGCTTTACCTCATGTCTTCTTTTGTATAATCCTTAGAAGCCAAAATCGAAATAAAAAAAATTAAATTAGCTTAATAAAACAGCCACAGGCCTAAAGTGTAAGCAGATGTTTGAATGTTTAGTTCTCTCTTCTATCATAATTAAACAGGGCTTTCATGTTGCGCGTGCTGAAGCTCCTCCAGCACGATCTCACTTCTGAATTGCGAATAGCACGATACGTGCTCTGAAGTTCCGATCTAAATCAAATGATTCGCGATACGTGCTCTGAAGTTCCGATCTAAATCAAATGATTCGCGATACGTGCTCTGAAGTTCCGATCTAAATCAAATGATTCGCGATACGTGCTCTGAAGTTCCGATCTAAATCAAATGATTCGCGATACGTGCTCTGAAGTTCCGATCTAAATCAAATGATTCGCGATACGTGCTCTGAAGTTCCGATCTAAATCAAATGATTCGCGATACGTGCTCTGAAGTTCCGATCTAAATCAAATGATTCGCGATACGTGCTCTGAAGTTCCGATCTAAATCAAATGATTCGCGATACATGCTCTGAAGTTCCGATCTAAATCAAATGATTCGCTATACGTGCTCTGAAGTTCCGATCTAAATCAAATGATTCGCGATACATGCTCTGAAGTTCCGATCTAAATCAAATGATTCGCTATACGTGCTCTGAAGTTCCGATCTAAATCAAATGATTCGCGATACGTGCTTTGAAGTCCCGATCTGAATCAAATGATTAGCGATACACGCTTTGAAGTCCCGATCTGAATCAAATGATTCGCGATACGTGCTTTGAAGTCCCGATCTGAATCAAATGATTCGTGATACGCGATCATTTTGCAATGCAATGGTTTAACTGATTCAGAGTTTCAAAAAGCTCCGTTGTGTTCTTTACTTGCTTTCTCTATATAATTTATTCGTTGTTTGAATAACCGTGGAAATGAAATCATTACAATTAATAGGCCTTTTACCATTCCGATTATCTTTAGGACTAAAAGGAGTAGTTGCTTCCACTGTTAGAAGAAAAAAACTCAAGTGATTGCGCCGGCGCCGCATGCGCACACACAGTTAAGCATTGCTACTAGAGCCTGACCGATATATCGTTTAGCCGATATTATCGGCCGATATTAGCCTGTCGCCGATATATCGGTATCGACGAATATGCCGCCGATATGAATTTTTTTTTACATAACATATAACGCAGATAAAATGCTTGAAATGGTGTAATTACTTAGTTTGTCCAGCAAAGCGTGCTCCGTTGTTTGCTACTGGTGACCTGGATGAAACGCTTTAAAGCTTAAGT
>NW_015626123.1:0-547 GCF_001515625.1 Sinocyclocheilus rhinocerous
GACTGGAAGGAGACAGTCATCCGGTGTCTGGAGAGTCTCCGGTCCCGATCCGGAAACCCTCCGCCGCCGTCCGCGGCTTCCCCAAGTCAGCCGGCAGTTAATGTGGCAAGCCGAAAGGACGTTAATGTGGCAAGCCCGAAGGACGATAATATGGCAAGCCTGTCATGCGTTCATGAGGCCCCAGTGTCGGTTCCAGCCCCAGAGCTCACTCCAGTGTCTGCCCACCGAACATTAATATGGCAAGCCCGCCAAGCGTTCATGTGGGCCCAGTGTCGGTTCCAGGCCCAGTGCCCGCTCCTCGTAAGCGCCTTCCAGAGCACCCTCCAGTGCCCGCTCCTCATAAGCGCCTTCCAGAGCACCCTCAAGTGTTGGCTCCAGCCCCAGGGCTCGCTCCAGTGTCGACTCCAGCCCCAAACCTCACTCCAGTCCCGGTTCCTCGAAGGCGCTTTGCTGTGCCTGCTCCTCCAGAGCGCCCTCCAGTGCCAGCACCACGTAAGCGCTACCCTGTTCCCCAGTTCAGCCCAGGAAGGGCTTCTGTTCCCGAGTA
>NW_015626123.1:674-902 GCF_001515625.1 Sinocyclocheilus rhinocerous
CCCACGGAGGGCTCCTGATCCCGAGTATAGCCCAGGGAGGGCTCCTGATCCCGAGTATCGCCCAGGAAGGGCTCCTGTTCCCGAGTATGTATAGCCCAGGGCTCCTGATCCCCAGGTCAGCCAAGGAAGGGCTCCTGATCCCCAGGTCAATCCAGGAAGGGCTCCTGTTCCCGAGTGTAGCCAGGGAAGGGCTCCTGATCCCCAGTTCAGCCCAGGAAGGGCTCCTGT
>NW_015626124.1:0-148 GCF_001515625.1 Sinocyclocheilus rhinocerous
TATGGCGAACCCCTGTTGAAATGCATACACAATGATGCTTATTTCACTTAACCTGTTTCATGTCCGTCACTATCGGCGTGTCCTCAGAGCGATTACATATGCTCTTAACTGCGTTTTGCTCCAGCTGTATAAACACAGATGCTAAATG
>NW_015626124.1:378-3261 GCF_001515625.1 Sinocyclocheilus rhinocerous
TCATATATTTGAATGTTGAGCAGCGAGCTCATTGGCTACCGATACAGGAGAGAACCAATCAGCTGTGTCATATGATAATGATGTCGTTAGGTCAGATTGAGTTAGACCTATCAGACTGCGCCATCTAGATTTTCATGCCAGAACTCTGTATTTTGTTGTTAGTCAATGGTATTTACTAGAACAATGTTTCTCAACCCTGGTCCTGGGCGCCCCCCAACACTGCACATTTTGGGCCTCTTTACACCTGGTCATTTCATGCGTTTTCGCTGATCGGATATCTATCTGATTTGTTAAAACGTTTCCATTTACACTTGGCCACATAAATGTGTCGTCGCAAAACGGATTTAAATCCGATCTTCAATTCCCGCGCTATATTTAAATTTAGTTCACGTCAACGACATCAAAAGACAAACGCTGCATTTTATTAATTATCAGCTCATTTCAAGATCAAACATCGCAATAGGAGAGCGCGCGGCATCAGCACTGGAAAGATAAGTTTGTCTTACTACTTTTAATGAAGATGATTGTGTGTTGACCGTCTGCGTCTTACTTTGTTTCATTCGCGGCAGTTTGCACATCGGCTTGCTGAAGAGATGTTCAGCTGCTCGTCCGCGGTGATGCGTGTTGCATTAGTGCAGTCATATCTGACTATAATGTCATATAGCCTATAACACGCTCTCACACGTTTATTATTTTAACATTTTGGGAGGAGTAAAATTTACATATGTGGTTTCAACAACCAGATGCATTTACACTTGTCCAGTTTCGTCTGGAATGCGGCACAGACCACCTCCTGAAGTGATTTGAGCGATCGGGTTTATATCCGTCTCGAATGCATTTCGGAGGGCATTTACACCTGGTCTTTTCACGATCGGATAGCTATCCGATCAGACAAAACGCATGAAGTGTCCAGGTGTAAACAGCCCCTTTGTGTGTCTCCCTAATCAAACAGGCCTGATTCAACTCATTAGCTCATTAGAAGGAACTCCAGGACCTGAAATGGGTGTGTCAGTTAAGGGAGACATACAAAATGAGCTGTGTTGGGGGGCGCCCAGGACCAGGGTTGAGAAACACTGTACTAGAATGTTAATACTGTGTTACTCATTTGTTCCTGTGTAGTTATACATTAATGATGGAACAGTATTGATAAAGTGTACTGACTGATGTGCGTTATTTTCCACATATAGCACATTCTGAACCATAAACACTTTTTGTCACAAAAGCCAGTTTTGTCCACTGTCAAGGCATCGCAAGTTCACATTTTATAGCAGAAACCAACAAGCGCCCTTATTATTGTTTGTGAACAGAACCCAATAAGTCTGTTTTAGCGAATCAATGTGCAGTATTCAGGTCAGGTGACAAGGCTGCTAGTCACTTCGAAAAGACGTGCTAGCTGAGAGTAGTTTTGTCTGTGGCCGTATTTACACTGATATGAATCAGATACATGCATTATTTGCTTCTGCCGTGTAAGCAGACAGATCAGATATTCCCCTGTTAATGCGAGTTGGATGTTAAATATTTTTGAAACATCTCGCTGTACAGATATGTCTATTACAAATGAAACATATCTAGTTGACTAGCAGAGTATTAATTTTGTTTAAAATCTACTGCTGAAATGTGTTGCTATTCAAATCCTGCTGAGTGCTCGTTGCCACTGTTATCAGTGGCAGCGACTCGACAAGCGCTTGACTCGACAAGCGCTTCAAACTATTGCTAACTGTTGTGGAGACTCTCTATTCTTTCGGTGAAATCACAAAATAAAATGCACACAAACCATCACCGATAAACACATTTGGTTTTAATGAGGAAAAAAACTATATGCGGGCAGATTAGAACCCCAAGTCGAGTTAACTTAGCAATTACAAAGCAATTACTTCAATCAATCAATCAACATTTATTTATTTATGTGCAGAGTCTAGGCCCGGCCATGGAAAAAGCCCGCTCACCCCAATGTGTGTACCTTGACCTCGGGACTTCCAGCAAAAGTTGATTTGTTGACCTCAGAGCCCTGTTAGGCTGATGAAAAGCCAGCATCTCGATTAAATAAGGTGGGGAGAGGCCATTGAGGGCTTTCAAAACAAATAATACAATTTTAAAATCAACTCTGAACGAAACTGGAAGCCAGTGGAATAGAGAATTGGGGTGATATGCTCACGTCTGTGTGAACTGGTTAAATGGTGGGTCACAGCGTTCTTGCACCAGCACACTCACTGTTTCCCTGGTGCTCGTGTTCTCGATGTTTCTTTGCAGATAACCGCGATCCTGAAGGGCGACGAGAGCACCGGAGCGGTCGTGCTTCACGCGGGGGTTAACGACACCAAGCTGCGGCAGACGGAGACACTGAAGAGGGACTTCGGGAGCCTGATTGAGACGGTGCGACGCACATTGCCCGCGACGATGATCATCGTGTCAGGACCGCTTCCCACGTATCGACGAGGACACGAAAGGTTCAGTAGACTTTTTGCTTTAAATGAATGGCCCTCAAGCAGATTTCGCCACCTTTGTGGAGTGGATACTGGCGATAAACGGATCCCTGTTCACCGTCTGATCCGAGGAGGATCTCGCCAGTTCCACTCTGGACCCAGAGCCCAGCCCACCATCACCTCGCTGTGCGGAGCTCAAGCCCGAGCCCACCATTGACGGAGAGCCCGAAACCGCCGCTACGACGAGCCATCGCCGCATTGAGCGACAGATGTGAGGATCGCCGCAGAGCCGGAGCTGTTCATGAGTCAAAATATGCAGGATCTAGAAAAAATCTGATCGTGATTAAACCAGAAAAATGTAAAACAAATGAACAAAATGAACAAATGAACATTAGATCACTTGCACCCAAAGCAGTTATTGTAAATGAAATGATCACAGATAATCGTTTTGATGTACTCT
>NW_015626124.1:3802-11693 GCF_001515625.1 Sinocyclocheilus rhinocerous
TAAATAAAGGAAGTTATCATGCAAACCAGTGGTTGTGTGGAGTATTTTAGAAAAGTTTAGAGGATTTAAGTTAATCTGTAAACCTTATTTAATGTATGAAGTAAAAAATAAGCTAGTTATATAGTAAAAATGAATAAACCCATTAGCTATGTTAATTCAACCCATTATGCTGGGTTAAATAAACAACCCAATTTGCTGGGTAAATTTAACCCAAGATATAATCTGTCCTATATTTACCCAGCCCTTGGGTTAATAACAACCCAAATTGGGTTGTTTTTAACCCAGTGTTTTTTAGAGTGTACATCCTTATTATTTTGACATTTAATTTGATAGAACTATTACATAGTAAAGGTATATACTTCATAACGTATAAACTTCTTAATAATCTCTTCCTAAAAGCATATGCAATTTTAGTGTCATATTAATTGGTTGTCAAATTTATTCTGTGCTGAGGCCCTAGATGCTTTTTAGGTTGGATGCCACCCAACCTTCTTCTCTCTAACTATCTTTTCTCTCCAGAAATTATGGATATTGTTATGGATATGTCAACTTCTGTGGATGTCACAAGTGAAGAGGCACCTCAACTCATGAACTTATGACACCTACTTACGAGCTAGTTATGATGATAATAATGAATGCTATGTCTTAACGGTTTTTACTGTTGCATAGTTGAAAATATGCCAAATTTAGGGACATTTCTAGAATTGTCCAAGCTATCAGAATATTAGAAATCTGTAAATACGACATCTTAAATTGATTTTGCATAAATGTTCCAGTCTTCTGAGTTACTTCACAAATTGTCTGTAGTGTCGCTGACTGCTGACATCGGAATTGTGGGAAATGGATTACACTTGGTCTTCAAGTAAAATGAGTGTCTCAATTGATTTCACCTCAACTGTGACTTTTTTGGTCAGAATGGAAAGTGAAAAAGTCCTCAAGCTAAACCTCAAGAAAAAGTGATTATATTTTCCATACATAAGCCATACAGCATGCAAGAAAAAGAAAAAGAAGAAAAACAAAAACAAAAAAAACTTTGAAACTTATTAATAAACATGTAGCATTAATGGCCTTTCACAATTCACTTCTTACTCAGCTGCAATATAAATGAATATTTTCCCTTGGTGTGACTCCGGGTGTAGTCTAACATGCTGCTCTAAGGAGACAGGCTGAGTGATGTTAAACATGATGGCCCCTAGCCTCGTCTGTAGTGCTGATAATGAGCAGACTAGGGAATTATCTTCCATATTAAATCAAGCTTATAAACAACATTTTTCGAGGTATTAAAAAAAGCAATTCCAGTTCCTGTGGTTTAACACTAGTTTTATATTTTTATATATTTACCTATAAAGGAAAATACACTTTTTAATTATACTACTTTGGTGATCATGAGATATGACCATCAGGCACACATAAAAAGTACTCACATTTAGAAAACAGTATTTCAGACTTTTTACCTCAAAATGTCACGTTTAATTCTTTCACGCCTCTGGACTGTTTGTGTGTGTTTTTTTCCCCATGTGCTCCCCGTGACCCAGTTTCTCCCTTGTTTGATTGTGTTCATTTGGTTCAGGTGTGTCGTGTTAAATGGCCTCGTTTCCCCATGTATTTAAGCCCTAGTCTGTGCAGTCTATGTTTGTCGGGTCTCAAATGTCATGTTCGTGTGTTACAGCCATTCCTAGTGTGGATTACCCCCTTGTTTTGGATTTATTAAAGACTGTTTCTTTGATCCACATCTCTGTCGTTCTCTTTGACACAGAGTGTGACAGAAGACCCGACCGACAAAAAAGTAATACTGCATGTTTCCCATCCGTTTGTTTTCCGCGTTTTGTTCAGTGTTTTGTTTTGTTTTTTCCCCATGGATCCCTACGACCCCTTCTTCCGCCCGGATTACCTCCTCCTCCTGCTGGAGCAGGGGGAGAGATCGATCGAGGGCCATACCAGACTGTTTCTGGCCATCGCCCATCTCACCAGCTACCCGGACGACCGCCGTCTGAAGATGACCCTCAAGCAGATTTCGCCACCTTTGTGGAGTGGATACTGGCGATAAACGGATCCCTGTTCACCGTCTGTTCCGAGGAGGATCTCGCCAGTTCCACTCTGGACCCAGAGCCCAGCCCACCATCACCTCGCTGTGCGGAGCTCAAGCCCGAGCCCACCATTGACGGAGAGCCCGAAACCGCCGCTACGACGAGCCA
The DNA here is from genome assembly GCF_001515625.1 of Sinocyclocheilus rhinocerous. Lineage (NCBI taxonomy): Eukaryota > Metazoa > Chordata > Actinopteri > Cypriniformes > Cyprinidae > Sinocyclocheilus > Sinocyclocheilus rhinocerous. The sequence continues at coordinate 5,998 of NW_015626124.1, forward strand.
TCGCCGCATTGAGCGACAGATGTGAGGATCGCCGCGGAGCCGGAGCTGTTCATGACGTCAGTCCAGGTGCGAGAGCCGGCTACCACGCCTGCAACGAGGGAGAAAGCCGTGGCCAGTGAGATCGCGGAGAGGAGCTCCGCCCACGGCACCATGGCTGAGGGTGAGCTATTAGGGGATCTGGGTGAATGGAAAGCGGAGGGAGACCTTATAGACTGGTATGCCGACCTGCCCCCTCTCCTCCCTCCTGCGTCCCTGTCCATCCCAGAGAGGGCTCCCATTCCTGAATTTAGCCCAGAGAGGGCTCCTGTTTCCACGTCCGGCTCAGAGAGAGACTCTTTTCCTGAGTTCAGCCCTGTTGTTCCCCTATCAGTCACGCTCCCCATGCTGGGAGTCGTAATTTGGTGTGTGTGGGCAGGGCACACCAGCCCTGAAAGCACAGAGGCCCATCCGCCTGCTCCTACCTCCTCCACCGCTGTCGTCTGGCAGCCCCTCTGCTCGCCCTCAGCCCACCATCAGCACGGTGCAAGTCCCGCGGGTCTGCCAGTCTCCATCGTCGACGTGGCTGGAGAATCCCTTGCCTCCACCTCCAACCTCAGAGTCCAGGACTCCACCTCGGCCCATCGACCCAGCAGCTCCACCATGGCTCCTAGCTCCCTCCTCTCCGCCGTGGCCGGTCAATCCACTGGCTCCACCCTCCGCCACCTGCTCCGCTGCCATTGGTCGGCCCCCTGGAGTCGTCAGCCCTTCCTCCTCCATGGCTCCTCCCTCCATCGACTCCATCGTGGGTCACCATTATGGCTGTGGCCTGGGTCCTGCCTGGCACCGCCTGCTCCAAGTTCCTCCTGTCTCCTCCCTCCGTCTGGTCCACCCTGGCTCCTCCTGTCTCCTCCATGGCTCCTCCCTCTGTCGTCTTCACCCTGGACTCTGTTGGCCGTCCTCCACCCGAGCCTCCTCCCAAGGTCCCACCCGTCCCTCCCTCTGTTGTTTCTACAGCGCGAGGATGCACCTTCCGGGAGAGGGCGATATGTCAGAGATATGGACCTGTCTGTGTGTGTTTTTCTCCCCATGTGCTCCGTGACCTAGTTTCTCCCTTGTCTGATTGTCATATTTGATTCACCTGTGTCTTGTTAATTGCCTCGTTTAAGTTTAGTATTTATAGCATAGTCTGCCCCATGTTTCCTTGTCGGGTCTTAAACGTCTACATGCTATGTGTGTGTCTCCTGGCTACCCAGTGTTCTCCCCAGTATGGATTAATAAAGACTGTTGATTGTGAGTATCCTCATTCCTCGCTCCTCACAGTAGGCATCGTGACACTTCTTCTGTAGGTAAAGCGAATTGTAAAGGATCACGAATGATTTGCGCGAACATAGATGCATTTAGGTAGATCGGGGGGCATTCCATTCAAAAACAAAGGTAATCCACTGCGTCTTCAGCGGCTCAGATGTTGGGAGTAAATGACGACTGCTATGTTCATTATTACATCCAACAACAAAACACTTCAATTGCTTAGGAGACATTCTTGTCTACACTTGCTCCAGCGTCGAAACAATGGCAGACTGTTGACAGCTCACTCAGGGCGGATCTAAGATAAAATTCCAGTGTCGATCAACAATCGTGGGAGCGGCCTGGGTATGTGTGACATCACACATCCAAGAATCTGAGAACAGCTTGATTTGAGAAAGGGGTTATCATTTATGGGGTTTTTAAAAAAAAAACACTTGGTGGATTTTTATCATTAGAGGGTGGTTGTGTACACACTGCCAAGACACATTTCAGTTCAAACAACATGTAAAAGTGAATTTTGCATCCGATGACCCCTTTAAGTAACTCTACCAATAGTTTAATGTCATGAATGCAAATAAATTAGTGACCCAACAGCGTCAGCATTTTTTGGCCTCATAGGCAAATAAATTAGCAGATCATCTGCATAGCAGTGAAAACCTATATTGTGCCTGGCTATAATTGACCTGAGAGGCAGCATGTTAACGGGACCAAGAATAGAGCCTTGTGGCACCCCGCAAGAGAGAGGAGCAGTAGAGGAGGACAAGTCCTTGGTCTCTACAGAAAAACTTCTGTCAGTCAAATATGATGAGAACCACTGAAGTGCAGTGCCCCGAATGCCAACAAAATGATTAAGGTGAAAAATTAGGACTTCATGGTCCACTGTATCAAAGGCTGCCGTGAGATCAAGTAGCACTAAAATAACAGGGCACTTAGCATCAACAGACCAAGCAATATCAACAGTGCAGACTCAGTGCTATGTCACAATCTAAATTCAGACTGGAAATTTTTAAAGATAGAGAAATTCCTATCTTTGAGAAATTCCTGCAGAATGTGCTGCAGCAACAGATAAGTCAGTTCCAGAATTCCTGTTAGTGAGTTGTCTAACAGATTCCACTTTATTAATAAAAAAGTGAAGAAAATTCTCACAGATGGAGACTGAGGCATCAGTCAGAGGAGAGATGCATGGATTCACAACAGAATTAATTGTGTTGAATAGCACCCTGGGACAATGTCCACTATTGGTAATAATATCAGACAAAAATTTTGACTTCGCCTCTTTCTTAGCATCAACAGACAAAGTCAACAGACCAAGCAATATTAACAGTGCAGACTCAGTGCTATGTCACAATCTAAATTCAGACTGGAAATTTTTAAAGATAGAGAAATTCCTATCTTTGAGAAATTCCTGCAGAATGTGCTGCAGCAACAGATAAGTCAGTTCCAGAATTCCTGTTAGTGAGTTGTCTAACAGATTCCACTTTATTAATAAAAAAGTGAAGAAAATTCTCACAGATGGAGACTGAGGCATCAGTCAGAGGAGAGATGCATGGATTCACAACAGAATTAATTGTGTTGAATAGCACCCTGGGACAATGTCCACTATTGGTAATAATATCAGACAAAAATTTTGACTTCGCCTCTTTCACAGCCTTCTGATAATCAGAAAAACAGTCCCTTAATATTTCCAAAGACACGTGTAATTTGTCCTTCTTCCATCTCCACACTGCCTGTCTACAATGTTTCCTGAGGGCATGGGTGGAATCATTTATCCAGGGATATGCTCTTAGCTTGGGGTATCTGCGCTTATACGAGGCAATAGAGTCTAAGATCCTGGAACAAGTGGAGTAGAAAAGTCTGCAGATCCTTACGGGCCGTCGACAGGCATATGTGTACTCAGCGTCAGGGACAACCAGCCCCTGACGCTGAGGGGAGCGTCTCACGAAGTGGCCGTCATACTCGTCATATTAATTTCTGAACTTATTTGTTTTCTTTTCTTTGTATGTATAGATTACTTGGGTTGTTACCAATATCTGATGAAAATTTCATGTCAACAGCAACTTTAGAAATATATTTACTGAGAAAAATGGTGACGTGTTCAATACTTCAATACTTATACCTGCTGTATATGATGGCCGTTCTCCAGGCTTTCCAAGCCCAAGATGCTGCAGACACTGGCTGAGGAGAAGCCGGACTCTGCTACCTTCAAAAAGCTGCCCTCAGCCACCGACTTGGCACTTAGGGCCACTAAAGACAGCCCAAGGAATCGGTCAAGCTGCAGCGGCATCTCTGGCTGACACTGACCGAAATGAGAGAGTCAGAGAAATCTCAGCTGCTGGATGTACCCATTTCTCCACACGGCTTGTTCGGCGATGCAGTGGGCTCCTTTTCTGAGAAGTTTTTAGAGGCTCAGAAACAGTCAAGAGCGCTGAGCCATTTCTTGCCAAAGAAGGAAAGGTCTGCTGCACCTCCACTGTGCTCCAGATCCTCCTACTCAGTGCTCTAAAAGGCGCGAAAGACCGCCTTCTGTTCCTGCCTAGGGCGCAAGGACGTTCGAACGTTGCACCTGATCCACAGCCGCGTTCCTGGCGGGAGTTGTCTGAGGGGGAAGTGGCCGCCTGGAGAAATGGATGACGAGCCGTTGTGCAAGAAGGTTCATCTTGCTGTGTTGCACCCATATGTCCCCTCACATGTTGCAGGCGACAAGGGGAAATGTTTGGTATGTTCAGTGGCAATAAAGTTTGCGATAAAAGTCAAACCAAACAGTGTTCAACATCAGAGCTCTTTTCCTCCTCACGTTTGTTCCCAATCGCAGAGTTCTGTTTTCTAACGGCGTTCTGCAGGGCCACTCTCTCAGTCTGAGCACAAGTCCTCCCCCGGCACACGCCGGTGGGCCAGTCAGTGTGGAAGACATCAGCAATGCCCCTCAAGTGGTGGACGGTTCCCTGTCACAAGGCGCTTCAACCCCTCTCTCGCTATACGGACACGTGGAGCATGCTTCCAGGAGTGTCAGAATGGGTGCTGAACACAGTCACAAGCAGGTATATGCTTCAGTTTGCAAGCAGATCACCCTGCCTCAGCGGCGTGTTGATGTCAGATGTGCCAGACAGGGACGCACTGGTTTTGCGAGCAGAGATTTGTTCTCTCCTGGTAAAGCAGGCAACAGAAGCAGTTCCACTGGAAAGTATGGAGTGCGACCTTTACTGTCACAACATTCCTAGTCCCCAAAAAGGATGGGGGGCTTCGCCCTATCCTGGATTTGAGACTGGCAAAGATGATGGCAAAGCACTCATTTAAGATGATAACGGTGAAACAGATTCTCATGCATATTCAGCCCGGGGACTGGTTTATCTCGGTGGATCTAAAAGACACCTATTTTCACATCCAAATAGCCCCTTGTCACAGGTGCTTTCTAAGATTCGAGAACCTTTACAAAGTGTGTAAGTGCAGCGTTTTCCCCTCTCAGGCAGAGTGGGATACGCATCCTGAATTATCTGGACGATTGGCTTGTTATAGCCCAGTCGCAGGGGATGCTGGAAAACCACAAGTGTCAGCTTCAAGAACATCTGAAACATCTAGGACTGACAATCAATGTGCAAAAGAGCAGGCTTTACCCCACACAGGACATCACATTCTTGGGAATGAATGTGGAATCTCTCAGGAATGAATACAGTCCTTGGTCAGCGCTCTCACCTCTGCAGAGATTGTTTGGGCTTATGGCAGCAGTGGAAGTTGTGTGCCAGCTCGAGCTTCTGCATATGAGACCACTTCAACTATGGTTGAAATCCCGGGTGCCACGCTGAGCGTGGCAAAATGGCTAGCCCCCTGGTTTAACACGGGGATGTATGAGCAGGGAGTCTCAATGGGCAGAGTGGTCAACAGGAAAATTGTCACTATGGATGCGTCATTGAAGGGCTGGGGAGCCCTTTGCGACAGCAGACCAGCTTACAGCACTTGGACGAGTGCACAAGCGAAGTGGCATATAAACTGCCTAGAACTGAAGGCAGTATTTTTAGGCTTTCAATGCTTTCTTTCCACTCATAGAGGATTGACATGTCCTGGTTCGGATGGACAACATGACGGTAGTGTCCTATATCCACCATCAGGGAGGTATTTGTTCATGCTCACTACAAATGCTGGCGGAGCGTTTCCTCTTTTCCTCTGGTGGATACAACACAGCAGGATTGTACGCATTCCCCATAGCGTAAGCTACGCAATGTTGAGAGATCGAACTTGATAGGGAACATCTCCGGTTACGTACGTAACCTCAGTTCCCTGAAAGGAGGGAACGAGACATTGCGTGCACTGCTGTGTTGTAATCCTCAGCATCTTGTACCCGTTCTTTTGCTAAAAAATAACTTTTAATATATAAAAAAACATACTTTCAATTAACTTTAATTTTGTAAGTTACCTGT
>NW_015626125.1:0-560 GCF_001515625.1 Sinocyclocheilus rhinocerous
GCTCTGGAATGGGTTGGAGAGATATGTGGTGATGATAACACATATAACAGTGATAAAGTGAAAAGTAGATTTCAAGTTACCAGAGAGTCTTCCAGTAACACAGTAACTCTGCAAGGACAGAATATGCAGACTGAGGACACAGCTGTGTATTACTGCACCAGAGAGAGAGCACACAGTGATACAAAACACAAGCAGTTCTGGCCAAAAACATCTTAAATGAAATGAGCAATAAAAAGTCCCCATACATACTGTAGGAATACATAAAAGACTTTTACCTACATCAGTGTTTTACAGACCAACAAACGTCTGAGAAATGACCAGCAGACCGTACTTTGTTGGTGTAAATTATTAGTACAATCAAGTTTAATTAGATTAAAAAATATTTTGACTTGAACACAACCAATTCATTAGACTTTACTACATGAAGGACATTTTTAGATTACCTGTAACTGTTTGCTATGTATAGTCACAGTTATAAAGTGAAAGTTAAAGTAAAAGTTATTCATCTTTGATGAGAATACTGCTGATATTACAATAGAGGGCACTCTCTGCCAGATGAA
>NW_015626125.1:802-2399 GCF_001515625.1 Sinocyclocheilus rhinocerous
GTCAACATTTCTCATTTTCATTTAGTTTACCCGATGTAATAAAATAACTACAACTATAGAAAATAAAAATATACAGACATTTAAAAAAACCTAATATGTCAAAAACAGAAAAACAACAACACAACAACATTACTTGCTGTCAGATTTAGTCAGTAAAATAGTTATGTTAATAGTTAAATAGTTAATAATATGTAATATAAATAATTTGAAGTTTGTAGAGCAAATAAAAAAATAGCATTGCATTTTTAAAGTTCAATGCCATAAACGTTTTAATAAGAGCAATAAATTAGAATTTTGTCTCTCCTAGGTGTTCAACTGGTGTTTAAAAAACTCTCAATGTTAGTAATGTTGATATATGAGCCCTGATATAATAATAATAAAATGAAGAGAAAAAAAATAAATAAATAAGAATGCAGTTCCATTTATTTACATCAGAGTATTGCATGATTAGATAATGGAATAAAGCAGTTTACTTTTCATGATGGTTTAAACTTAGTTTAAATTTACAGTCACATTGTCTGCAAACTGTTTACATTTCCCGCTCATCGACTCTATCCATGTAAATAATGACTTCATTAAATTCTAAACGAAAAGCCAATTGTTTAAAATAATGTTCAATGACAGTGTGATGCATGTGAAGTTCATTAACATCTCTGTGTGATTATGTAAATCTCCTGTTGCATATTTAAACAGCAGGCATGAGTCAGTTTATACATTCATCTGATCACTAGAGGGAGTGAAGAATCGCTTCAGTTCATTCAAACTGTGCTGTGAAACAAACCATGATCTCTTCATCTTTAGTGCTGCTTCTGGCAGTGATATCCTGTAAGTTTAGTCTGCTTTCTGTGTGATACATCATTTTGTTGCTAAAAAGCTTGTTAACAGTTTTTAAGCATCATGCTCTCTTATTAACTGGTATTATTTGATTTGATACAGGTATTGATTCATATGAACTCACTCAGCCTGAGTCTCTGACTGTCCGTCCTGACGCCACTCTCACTATCAACTGTAAAGTCTCATATTCAGTTACAAGTGAGCATACAGCCTGGATTCGTCAGCCTGCAGGAAAAGCTCTGGAGTGGATTGGATTGATCTGGAGTGATGGAAGCGTAGCCTACAAGGACTCGCTGAAAAGCAAGTTCAGTATCAGCAGAGACACTTCCAGTAACACAATAACACTGCAAGGAAAGAATATGCAAGCTGAAGACACAGCTGTGTATTATTGTGCCAGATAAACACAGTGACAGACGCCAACAGCCTCCCTGTACAAAAACACCATCATCATATCACAAATTAAAAGTGTTTCTGATGATTTTTTTCATTCTGACTTTTACAGGTGCATAGCAATTGTTTGAAGCTTATCAAAAAATTCTAGACATTAATTCAGCTGGTCAAAAAAACAAAAACAAACTTCAAGGCAGGCCTAATAAATTTAAGTAAATGAATAATATAATCAACAAATATAATTTTCACCAAAATAAATAAAACAAACTAATAAAAATAAAGAAACTAATACATATTCAACATTCACATTTTGCTGTACATAAAATATCATCATGATAGTAATTGGATGTAATGAATTATGCAAATATTCCTC
>NW_015626126.1:0-234 GCF_001515625.1 Sinocyclocheilus rhinocerous
CAATTACTCCACCGGCCTCGCTCTGTTCCCACGGCTCTTGGCCCCACCCCCACTCGTCACATGCTTTTTCACTTTTTTAATTTTAGTCAGTGTGTAGTGTGTATGTTTGGGTATAAAAAATATCTAGAAAGTTACAAATCTCAAAGTCCACTCCAAAGGGAGATGTTTCGTTTTTAAAAAATCCCTTTTCAAGAACTACAACGAACGGCTCGTTTGGACTACAGCATTGGTTTC
>NW_015626126.1:373-521 GCF_001515625.1 Sinocyclocheilus rhinocerous
GTTGTGGTTAGAACGCTTGGTTGAGTGAGTGCATCAGACGAGACGACGAAGAAGAATTGCTGCTGCAGAGTTAGTGCAGTTAGTGCATCGAAGAAGAGGAGCCGCTGTGCTGTAGCTTCACATTTTCGGCATGTCTAGAACAATTCTT
>NW_015626127.1:0-876 GCF_001515625.1 Sinocyclocheilus rhinocerous
AAGATGCTTTCGGTTGGGGGTGCTGTGTGTGTCCGTGTTGGGGGGTGCTAGCGTCACGTGTTCATGAGGATTAGGCTAATCATCCTATATAGAAAACATCACAAGTAAAATTAATCATGTTTATAAAGATAAACATGGGTTTATTATAGCCCACGTACAATTTACATTTCAGAGATCATTACAAATAAATTATTAAATGCTAAAACTGAATAAATTTAAATGAACAAACTTGGCGTTGCATTTGCAACCATGTGAAAACAGGGGGTGCTGCAGCCCCCTCAGAACCTCTACTTCCCGCGTCGCTGCAGTTAGGAGATTTATAACGAGTGGTTCCCTGCATTATTCCAGCAAAGCGCGTGATTAAAGTACTAACCCGCTGCAATGGAGCAGCTCTGATGCTATTAAATTAAAGATGATGTACCAACCATATGCCGTACTGCTTTAAAGGGGCATGCTGCTCTTTTTAGCTGTTATAAAAGAGCACCCCTTCGCTACTTCTATTCTTCTGTAAGGGCATGCTGCCCCACTCTATGCATTTCAGAAGGTCTTTGCTTAAAACTATCAGGGTATTGGGATTGCTTGCTTGTTAAGGCTTATCTAGTGTCCAGTATCATATCGTTGCTAGACCTGCCGTTGCTTAAGCGGGATTTATACTTTCGCCTGGCTCCGCTTTGCGAGCCTCCGCTGACTGCGTGCGCACCTTTCCAAACGGACAAGGCTTATAATTGTCGCGTTCGCCGTTGTACTATTCTTTGAAACAACAGGGGGTGACGAGGAGTAATTGTCCTCTAAAACCATTGGGAATCACCGGTGAGAAGAAGTCGTTTATTCGTACAAGATTTCTCGCGTGATGAATGAGTTGATGAATTAGTAATT
>NW_015626128.1:0-1921 GCF_001515625.1 Sinocyclocheilus rhinocerous
GTGGCTTCTTACACAGAATAAGCCACGCAACATATTTCATAGTATCTAAGCAGTGATAAAGGCATTGAACTCAGATAAACCGTATATTGCCGTAGTCGTGTGTTTATTAGTCACGTTGAATCAATGAAAGCAGTTGAATCTTCGTGTGTTTATTAGTCACGTTGAATCAATGAAAGCAGTTGAATCTTCTGTTTATTCAGCTGCAGCGATAGGCATTTTCTGGGTTTCTTCTGCGAGGCGTATTTGGAGTTTCAGCGCGAGAGCACCCTCTGGCCTTTGGATGGTGATTTACTGCTGATCACAGAACCGTGCTTCACTGAAAGATGCGCATGACAATCGCAGCTTCTGTCGAATCGCGATCTCGATTCCATTTCAATTTATCGCGCAGCCCTACTTTCATTATTTAATCACCCTCATGTCATTCAAAATAACCTGTATGATTTTTATTCTGCAAAAGCACAAAATATGATATTTTGAAGAATAGTGAATAACTCAATTCAGGCTCAGCATATGTCAAGGTAAAAGTTGTTACCTCATAATATTTTCCACAAAATAGAGTAGCACCTTTCCAATTAAAACCATTGAATTACTCTTGATGAGGCAACACTTGCCTGGTTAAAATATAAGGAATTCAATTAAATTGTTTAAATAGTTATCACATATTTTGATATCTTGAATATTCCTTAAATATCCACAAAACTTGTTTCTTTATTTCTTTATTTTCATTTGTTATTGGACTTTGTAAAGAAAAAAAAAATCACATTTCCCTTGCACAGAAGAAATTGATACTGGTTTGGTAACATGAGGGTGAATAAATGATGAGAACATTTACATTTCTGGCTGGACTATCCCTTTTATTTCCTTGTGATTTCTATATTACAAAAGTTGGTTTTCTCAAGATCTCAGCTTTAAAGTTGTTTTCTCTGCTCTGGAGGAAACAAAAGCCATTTCTAAGCACAATATATATATATACACTGCTGCATTATGGATGAGATAATTCATTTTTACTCAAGCTGCAATAGCTCTATGTCTGTCTCCGATGGACCACTTCCAAATCAGTGTCCAACACTTCTGTAGACACTTAAGTTGTAGAGAAAGAGGCTAAAACTTTAGGGACTCCAGAAATATGATCAATTTCATTGCCAGGATGTCTGTAAGGTATAGAATAATGTTTGAAAGAAGTAGATTAATTTAAAGCTAGTGGTACAGCTTGCAAAATTAAGAAAAAAATCAAAATGTCTGATAACTATTTAAACAATTTAATTTAATTACTTATATTTAACTAATGGCTGCATCAACAACTGTAGTTGATTTTTAAATTATTTATTTAAAAAATAATTATATTTATATATATATATATATATTTTTTTGTGAATACTAAGAAAATCAGGATACAAAATATGAATTATTTATATTTAACTAGGTATGTGTTGACTCATCAGCCATAATTGATTTTTAAATTAGTTATTTTTTTATTACAGTTATACAGTTACATTTTGTAAAATTACAAATAAAATAAAATAGCATTGTGAATATTACTACTAAACAAATTCGTTTAATCCCTTATATTTAACCAGCATGGGTTGCCTTATCAATTGTTTACTTGTTTGTTTATTTATTTATTTATTTATTTATTAGAAAAAAAAGACGATGATGAGCTTGTGTAATAAAATAAAATAAAATAAAATAAAATAAAATAAAATAAAATAAAATAAAATAAAATAAAATAAAATAAAATAAAATAAAATAAAATAAAATAAAATAAAATAAAATAAAATAAAATAATAAAATAAAATTTGTGAATACTTAGGGTGTATTCACCCCAGAAATCACGCTCAGAAACATAGCTCGTGCATATAGTGCTGTTTTTTTTGCGTTAAATCACTTGTTTTTAAACCACAATGCTTAAAAACACATGCAA
>NW_015626129.1:0-1858 GCF_001515625.1 Sinocyclocheilus rhinocerous
TATATATATATATATGTGTATATATATATATATATGTGTATATATTGGACAAAAGTTTGGAATAAATAAGGTTTTTTAATGTTTTTAAAAGAAGTCTCTTCTGCTCACCAAGACTGCATTTATTTGATCAAAAATACAGTAAAATAACTAATATAGTGAATTTTGTGTAATATAGTCTTCAGTGTCACATGATCCTTCAGAAATCATTCTAATATGCTATTTTGCTGTTCAAATATTCAATTATAGACCAAATATTATGTATCTGCCTTGTCAATTAGGTAAATAATCTTTTTGCTGAATGTTTTTTCACTGGTCTGTCTCACCTCTCTCGGCATCCATGGTCTCCTGTCCCAGGGTGGGCGGCTGGGAATCCTCTGTACGGAAGTAGGATGCATGGGAAGGGCTCACTGCCTCACTCACATGCTGTGGACTGGAGTTGCTGCTGCTGTCCACTTTGGTATTAGACTGATAGGCATCTGATAGGAAACTCTGGTTACTGTTGTCATCTGTTTAGGAAAGTGAATGTATGAATGAAACATATTTGCGTGAAGTCTCCTGAAGAAATATGTGAATTATGTTTAAGTACTTTAGCATACTGTAATGTTACAGTACATGCTATGTTTAAATAGGTATGCAAAGCACACTGTCAAGGTGCAAGGTCATTTAAGTAACTAGAGCATAACAACATAACCCAGTGATGCATTATATTAAATAGAGGATGTTCTGAATTGTTTAGAGAGGAAATATCAAGCTTGACCCTTGTGTCTGACATAAACATAGCCAGTTAAAACCTGTATTACCCTGAAAGTCCAGTAGCACGGAACGGGCGTTTTCCAACACCACATCTGTAGGAAAGCCCTTCAGCTCCCTCACTGCAGTACCTGACACTTTAGGCTTGTATATCTACAAGAAAGAAAAAAAGATGTTTTGAAAATGAACACTATATTTATATATCTGAGAAGTGGACAGCCACTTATGATGACATGATATACACACCTGTTTAGTCTCTGTAACAGGGACCCATTTGAATATCCGTAATGACGTGTCTCCCACTGTAACCCACTTTTTTTCCCTAAGAGGACAAACACTTTCCAGGTTAATATTACAAAAATGCCTATATTAAAAGGAGAAGAAAACATTTAGGATTGTTAATTTTTTCCCCAAATTCTGAGTGCTGTTACGCAGCTGTGTATATGTTACAAGGATGTTCAACAGAGACTAACTAAAATTAATATATAAAACTGCTAATTTTTACATTTCAGACATTCCGATCAGAAATGTATATGACAAAATGACTTCACTCCATTACAGATCACCAACAGATTGTACAATCCCCATTGTCACGTCTAAGACACGCCTACACGCTGGATACAGTGAAGCCCATTGGTTGCCTTGCTTGTCTGTCATGTTACCGAATGACGTCACCCTCCCCGCCACTCTGAAGTTTATTTTTGTAACGTAGAAGAAAATAAACTTGTCTCCCTCTTTAAACAAGCAACTTACCACCGACGGACCCTTTCAATTGCCGCCATCACTTTTTTGATATCATCTTTTGCACGGCTGCGTGTCTCCGCTCGCACGGACCGTCCCGACATTTTAATGGGTTTTATTAGTTTGTCAAGATCTCCCTCTTTTTCTTGCCTTCTTCCGTCTGCGACTTGATTTCGCCCTGTCTTCGTCTTTGTCTCGCGAGATTTCATAACGCGCCACTGGCACTGCCTCTTTGCATTTTTTACATCACCCTTATTTAATTTATTTGTACATTTATTTTCATTATAAAACATTCTTTACATTCTGTTATCTAATAACCACAATATGGATGCACCACATTAAAAGAAGCTGTTACGTGCCTATAATG
>NW_015626129.1:2793-3458 GCF_001515625.1 Sinocyclocheilus rhinocerous
CAATGCAGATGACCTGAAGGCCGCTATCAAAGCAACCTGGGCTTCCATTACACCTGAGCAGTGCCACAAACTGATCGCCTCCATGCCACGCCGCATTGATGCAGTAATTCATGCAAAAGGAGCCCCTACCAAGTATTGAGTGCATGTACAGTAAATGAACATACTTTCCAGAAGGCCAACTATTCACTAAAAATGTTTTTTTTATTGGACTATTGAAGTATTCTAATTTGTTGAGATAGTGAATTGGTGGGTTTTTGTTAAATGTGAGCCAAAATCATCACAATTAAAAGAACCAAAGACTTAAACTACTTCAGTCTGTGTGCATTGAATTTATTTAATACACGAGTTTCACAATTTGAGTTGAATTACTGAAATAAATGAACTTTTCCATGACATTCTAATTTATTGAGATGCACCTGTATACATACAGTAGTCAACATTTGAAGTGGATCAAAAAAGTTGTCCTAAGACAAGAACGCATTTTGGTTTTTGGACAACTTTGATGAAAGGTTTTGATCCACTTCAAATGTTGACTAGTGTGTGTGTATATACACACACATAAAAAAAAAAAGTGACACTCAAAAAGTGAAGTGTGGCCAAGTATGGTTACCCATACTAGGAATTAGTGCTCTGCATTTAACCCTTCCTAAGTGCGCACACACACA
>NW_015626129.1:3581-18740 GCF_001515625.1 Sinocyclocheilus rhinocerous
GAGCAGTGGGCAGCCATTTTTTGCTGCGGCGCCCGGGGAGCAGTTGGGGGTTCGGTGCCTTGCTCAAGGGCACCTCAGTCATGGTATTGAAGGCGCTGTACATTCACTCCCCCCACCTACAATCCCTGCCGGACCGGAGACTCGAACTCGCAACCTTTGGGTTACGAGTCCGACTCTCTAACCATTAGGCCACGACTTCCCTACATGTATATATGTATACATACATATATATTTTTGAAGTTAAAGTTCAGGTACTACATAACAGAAATTAAACCATTTCCTTGGTTTCTCCCAAGGTTTGTTCTTCATTTCTGGTCACCAATGGAGTTTTGGTTCCTTGCCACTGTCTCCTTTGGCTTGCTTAGTTGGGGACGCCTGACTGACTGATTGCACAGACACTATTGGAAGAGAGCTGAACTGGGTGATATCACTGAATCATCAATGAACTGACACCGCATAGCTGCTTTGGTACAATCAGAATTGTATAAAGCGCTATATAAATAAAAAAACGGAACAATCTCATAGAATATATTTGCCATCTCACTTTATAAGTAATTCCATTAGGCCACGACTTCCCTACATGTATATGCATGTATATGCATGTATATATGTATACATACATATATATTTTTTAAGTTAAAGTTCAGGTACTACATAACAGAAATTAAACCATTTCCTTGGTTTCTCCCAAGGTTTGTTCTTCATTTCTGGTCACCAATGGAGTTTTGGTTCCTTGCCACTGTCTCCTTTGGCTTGCTTAGTTGGGGACGCCTGACTGACTGATTGCACAGACACTATTGGAAGAGAGCTGAACTGGGTGATATCACTGAATCATCAATGAACTGACACCGCATAGCTGCTTTGGTACAATCAGAATTGTATAAAGCGCTATATAAATAAAAAAACGGAACAATCTCATAGAATATATTTGCCATCTCACTTTATAAGTAATTTTAAATGGCTGTGAGGTTTAAACTGAGTGGTACTGGAAACCAATACTACAAATAAACATAAAAAGCACAAAAAGATAAAGACAAAACATTTTTATTAGATGATCACACACACTCTTTACACATCAGAGGGCACACCAAGTTTCTGAAAAGCATCATCTCTCTAATATCAAACAAACTATATTTGTGTAGTTACAGCATAGAACTCCACTGCAGCGATGAATACACCACATCACCCTCCACACTCTCATCCTTTCCGGTCTCGCTGCGGTTCCGTGGAGAGCAAAGCAATACTGTTTTCTTCACATTAGAGCCCAGACGAGCTATAGCTAGAATATCACAGAGAGGTAACTCTTCATCCATGGAGATGCATAATGCAATGAAATGAGCATGGAAACGCAGAGGATCGCCTGCAAAATGACAATATAAAGATCTTGGCTGTTAAGCTGCACTTATTTATATATCTGTAATCAATGAAAAAAAATTGGCCTTTGGATATTCCTGGTCGTCACAAACTTACCTGGATACACCAGGAAATCTCCTCCAAACTTCCCTGCAGAGGTCAGGTAGAAGCCTTTATTTCTCAGATCTCTGTATACACAGAATCTAGTGTTCAAGCGTTCATCTCTAGGCATTGGCCAATCAGTGGAATGAAAACTGCGTTCCTCCGGACAGTGGCTGAAGCCGGCGCGGGCAGTACAGAGCTGAACCGCCATAGCCGGCCACGGGAAGCGGAACGCCTGGTCCAGTGCATTAAGACGGTCTCTAATTGCATTGCCAGAGTTATCAGTGCCTGTGGGATCAGGGAGAGCCAAATATCATTGACACATATTATATTCAGTATCAGGGCGCTTATTGCACTTGAACAGACCAATACACATAAAATTATAGTTTTTTGGGTGTTAGTATCAATATGTTAGTCTTAAGGTTATCTATAAGGCAGTGTGCTCCAAAACAGTGACAAAATTCGCATTTAGAAGATATAAATACCCATCTTGGCAAGTAGCCTCGGGAGCTAATTGATAAATAACAGCTGAGAGAAAATTGGATGCGTGTCAATATATTAAATCCGTGAATAAGGTAAAAGTGACAGCCTAATATACCTGCTGCTGTCTGTGCCATTAATGTTATCAAACAACAAAAGACAGAAAAAAAGTCATTCACTGCTCTTTACTGAATAACTTTCATAGCTTTAACAAAGGTTAATCTATATTTAATTCATACAGTTATTTTGCATTGATTAATTTATTTAATGTCTGCAGTAATTCTTACTAGAATATTACTGTTAGACCAACACGAAAACTTAACACTTCTGTGTTTAAATCATTTGTTATCATTTTTTATTGACTGTTTACTTGTCTTTAATAATGTTTGAATTTTATATTAGTTTGGCTAGTAGTTCTTGCTGTGTTGTTGAAATTGGAATTGGGAATTGTGAAATTTAACTGGTATCTAATATTTTGGTCCCATAACAACCTTATTTATTAAAATACAAGGTTACATAGGTCAAAAACAATAATATTTTTTATTTATTTTTGTGGTGGGGGCCAGAATAAAAATCTGTATCACTGAGCCCTGAATATGCATTTTGTTTTATTATTTTAACACAGTAGGCTTTTTTTTTGTCAAGTACTTTGTTTAGTTTTACTGTTAAAAGTTCTGATGCCTTAAATTAAACTTGTAAACATGTATTTTTTTATTATTATTATTGTTGTATCTAAATTTTTGTGGTGGGGGCCAGAATAAAAATCTGTATCAATGAGCCCTGAATATGCATTTTGTTTTATTATTTTAACACAGTAGGCTTTTTTTTTTGTCAAGTACTTTGTTTAGTTTTACTGTTAAAAGTTCTGATGCCTTAAATTAAACTTGTAAACATGTATTTTTTTATTATTATTATTGTTGTATCTAATCTTAAGATTTCACTTTGGCTGTAAGGTTTGAGCAGTTGAGAAATAAAGAAATTGGGTTCAGTTTTATTTTTTAAACCACAAATAGGTCAAGAGCATTATTTGCAGTATCTTGGTGGATACTGCCACTGACCTCTCATTGCCACTGTTGTAATATATGTGGATTTATAACAGGTTTTTTAACATTTATTCCAGCCCCTAAACATCAACTGTAACTGCACTACTTCAAATTGCGCCCCCCCCCCAAAAAAGTTACAATTACGTTATATGGTAATCGACAGAAAGCCACATATTTTGTCGGCAAATCTTAACTTGTATTAAACCTGGAGCATTCATATGAACAATATGAAGTATAGTGATACAAGTACGGTTAATAAATTCTTGTATGAAATTCAAAACTCTTTTTTAGTGTTTACATGTTCATATACTATTGGCACAATAGTCACTTATGCCAAAAGAAAATAAGCATCTGAATATGTAAATAGGAGAAATGTAAAATAAATTGGCCCTAGTGTCTTCCATCTATGACTTTAGCAGACACTCTCTCACCGTTCTCCTTCTCATTCATGATTCTCCTCAGCACTGTCTTCTTGTCCTCCAGGGCCAGAGCACACTGCTCCTTATAACTGCTCTCCAGACCGGCCTCATACTGCCTCACAGCCTCCGAATGCCTCTCATCTCCACAATCCTGATGAAAATAATCATAATACACACACACATATATCACTCATAAAGTATAAGACACATTTTAAGATAGATAGATAGATAGTTAGATAGATGATTGCATTCTGTGGCTGTACAGGGGAAGTGTGCCACCTGAGCTTGCAGAGAAGCAGCAGCAGTGTTCGTGTCCTCCAGCAGCAGCGCCTCCTCCTGCAGGAGCTCCAGCGGTCTGCCGAGCCGCACGTTCTGCCGAGGCTGACGGGCCAGAGAGCCCACCAGAGCCCCGATCACTCCCACAGATCTGCACCTTTTCATGTCCGACACCTTCCACAACAGAGGAGTGGATCCGCAAAAGCTGATGTCAATCAAAGCATCTTTTGATGGCTGATGCTCACTTTCACTTTTGGTATCCATATCCTCTTTCACTTCCATGCTTGATGACTGTTGTGATAAATTCATTCCTGCTGGATCCCCATCCATCACTCCTCCAAAACACACCTGGATGACTATCGACTTTTGACTATGACTAACTTAATCGGCTCTATAATGCATTTGCCTAGACTTTTTGTATTGGTACTAAACAGGATAACAGTAAATACCTAGTGATCATACATGAAGCAAATTTAAGTAACATGACACAGACAGCCTAAAGAACTTATGGTCACGTTCACCTCGCGTTAACTCCACGTGACTGTTAATTCAGAATTTCATCTGCTGGAAGACTTTCACGCTAAAAATGAATTACAAAAGAAAAAAAAATCGAACAAAAATCACATTTCGCTTCGCAACACGCGTGTTCTCTATACACGTTACTTCCCTTGCAAAGCATACCATGTGACCGAGCTCTATTTGAATAGCGGGCGCCATCTAGTGGTCCTCTAAAAGTGACACGTTCGGTTAGCTTTACTTGCATGGTTTTAAGAAAGCTTCACATGCCAAAACATTGGTAATATGATATAACTAATATATATTTTAATAATTTACAAAGTCACATGTAATCTCCCTCGAAAGATCCAGTAGATGTTTTTTAGCCGTTTTTTCATGTGGTATCTGTTACTTTTTTCATCGCTGTTCAGGATGAACCAATCACACAACTGGATATCAGTTTTATTCAATCGTTTTAGTATTCCCATTTGAATACTTTTAATAGGTTTAAAATCCTACCGCTTAATGAACAAACGTCTCCTATAAACGGAAGGGGGAAAAAAAAACATCCTGAAAATATAAAATATTGTATTCGGTCTTCTGAGCCACCGAGCGCTCTCGTGGAAGAAAACGGTTTCCAATGACAAAAGACACCATTTGTTTACACATCCATTGACCGAATTTATTCAAAACAGAGTATAAACAAATAATAAAAATGGTCAAAAATCAAAATGTATCAAAGTACATCCTTGATGATATGTACATATTTAGTTATATATTTCTAACGAATACCGTTGTCTAAAACATCCATTGAAAATTAGCATAAACATCAGTGGAATTAATGAATTGGCACAAGAGCATATGAAGAAAGATGAAAGGGTAAAGAGAGAGAGAGTGTGAGAGAGAGAGAGAAATCAACAACAGAACTGTAGTTCCGCAGATATTACAAAGAGTTTGAAAATCCAAATCTGAAAACTGATTTTAATTAATACAGCAGTCTACTGCATGCACCCCAAAACAGGTAAACACTGTATTTAACACCAATTTGACTCACTTAACAGCATGTGTTTTTATTGGTCGATGACAGCAGAATACCTGCAGATGAAACCTTCCATTTCCTCCATAATTATTAGCCGAGGACTGTAGGGCTGTGGATATAGAGAGACCCATGGAGCAGTGAGAGAGGGCTGGACATCCAGTCTACACCAGCAGACACACTGCGTTCAGTGCAAACCTTCATTAATGCCATCTCACACACCAAAGCCTCACATCACACACCTGGAGAGGAAGTTACAAAGAGGGAAAAGATAAAGGTCTGACGTATAAGGTTGAAAACTATCTGAAAAGCTCTGAATTTAACGTTTTAAAGGTCTTTTAAGGTCTTCAATTATGGAAAGGTGAAATAAGACCTGCAGAATCCTTGTGGACACATTCAAGATCTTTGATCTTAAAGGGGTCATATGATGCGATTTCAAGTTTTCCTTTCTCTTTGGAGTGTTACAAGCTCTTGGTGCATAAAGAAGATCTGTAAAGTTGCAAAGACTAAAGTCTCAAATCCAAAGAGATATTCTTTATAAAAGTTAAGAGTCAGCCACACCTACCTAAAACATATGACCCCTTTAATTTATGGTGCCAAAAAAAACCATCAGACTACCCACAAGCCACAGCCAGTCGGTTTAGTTAATACATCTCTACGCCCGTCTGTGTGGGAGAGAGTCCATGTGTGCACTCAGCTTCATCTCATTCTCCAGAATCTGCACCAGCTGCTGCATGGAGGGCAGGTGGCCCGACTGCAGCTTTGACCATACAGGCACATCTGTGAGCACATAAACATACACACGCAGAGGAAAAAATCACTCGCATTAAACATCATGTAGTTTCAACAGCTGTGTGAAATCTTGGTGCTGGAATATTTTGATCTATAATTAATCATCAGTCTTACCATTAAGTGTGATTTCAAAGGCACCAGTGGACATACACTGGTTTTCAATCATGTTGCTGAGGAAGAACACCATCATGCAGGCATATATCTTTACAAAAACACAACAAACTAAAGTCACAAACACGTGTAGTAGGCAACTCAAACATTTTAAGTGTGCATTGTAATTTCTGAAGATAGCCATTGGTTGAGCCAGCATTGCCATATAAGGAATTTCATGTGAGGGTGAAAAATTTCCCCACAGATTTCGTAACAGGGTCAAGCTGGTCATGCAAATTTGCTACATTGACAGAAAGCTCCTCGGTTTAAAAGTGACTTCTGTGTGAGCTGTGGTTCATACAGTACATTGCTACACTACAGACAGTACAAAATTGACCTTTTTCTGCCTGGGAAATTTTATGTGAGAAGTTAAGCATATAAACATGGTGTGTGTGTGTATATATATATATATATATATATATACACAGTGGTGTGAAAAAGTGTTGGCCCCCTTCCTGATTTCTTATTTTTTTGCATGTTTGTCACACTTTAATGTTTCAGATCATCAAACAAATTTAAATATTAGTCAAAGATAAATAATTCGGGAAAAAGAAAAAATTTTCAGAGCAAAAAGGACCCGAATACCACATGAGGGTTAAAAAGGCGGTTCATGCTCGAAAACTCTCCAATGTGGCTGAATTACAACAATTCTGCATAGATGAGTGGACCAAAATTCCTCCACAGCGCTGTAACAGACTCATTGCAAGTTATCGCAAACGCTTGATTGCAGTTGTTGCTGCTAAGGGTGGCCCAACTAGTTATTAGGTTTAGGGGGCAAACACTTTTTCACACAGGGCCATGTAGTTTTGGGTTTTGTTTTCCCTTAATAATAAAAACCTTCATTTAAAAACTGCATGTTGTGTTCACTTGTGTTATCTTTTACTAATATTTAAATTTGTTTGATGATCTGAAACATTAAAGTGTGACAAACATGCAAAAAAATAAGAAATCAGGAAGGGGGCCAACACTTTTTCACACCACTGTATATATATAAACAGAGGGGGGATATTTGAACTTGATCACTGAAATTTAGGTAGAAATTTAGACAATATAGAAATAAAGTGTAATTCATATAAAATTAACAGGAAAAACAAATGAAGAAAATAAACTGATTTAAATAAATTACATTTTTGACTATTTATTTATGATATATTTATTTATACAATTTACATATCCTCTCTGGGAATGAAAAAAAAAAAAAGATTAAAAGGAGTGATATCAAAAACAGCGGCAGAAAAATCCCACAACTTCACAATTATATGTGAATGACCCACTGTGAATTTACATATTCCAAAATATTATGTGACATTTTTTAAAAGTAGTACGTATGCACTACGCTGACCTTATTCTCTTGTGCCCAAAGCCAGATTCCTGGAGTCTCCATGTGGAAAAATGTAAAAGGGTCTTTTCCCAGGATAATTAAACCAATCAATGCAAGTTTGAAGACAGAGAGGAAGGAAGCTGTGTGCCTAAAAATAAATAAAAAGACATTTCAGTTTCAGTTTAGGAGTTAAAATCACTACTGTTTTAATAGGAGCTGTCCATAAATCTGTATGGTCTGCAATACAAAAGTTATTGATGAAATGAGAAATGCTTGAGAAACACACCTGTATATAGGCTGTGGCAGGAAGTTTTCTCCCTCGATGCGGATGTCTGGGTACCTCTGGGTGAGAACCCGAGAGTACTCTTCAAACACCCGCCTGTACCCTCAGGATACACTGCAAATAAAAAAAATAAAAAAAGCTTATTACACAACAAACTGCAAGTCGTTATAGCAAGTTTGTGCAATAAGACATTTTGCAAATGCAAAAAAAAAAAAAACTATACTTGTATACGATTATATTTACATACTACTAGTATACTAAATAATATAAATTCAGTAAACGTCATGAAACACTACGTATACTATGCTATAAAAAGGTAGTTATTCATGGTATTATGATTCTAGCGCACTGATGCTTAGGCCAGTGTGCTCGGCTAGATAGAGAAAACGAATAGGAAATATGCATAAACCACCTGACTGAACGTACACAATAAATGTCACTTTAGATTAATTCAGTTGCTTTACCGACACATGACACTGATCAGCACGCGCACTGACAGGAAACAGAAATATATTCCGTTTACTCACCAAATCTGAAACTTCAGCAGTGGCATTCCTGTATATTGCATTTTCATCTTTTTAACGCTGCCATTGTCGGCTGTGGCATGATTCAGGGACAGCACACAGACCAGTAAAAGACATAAACACCGCGTTTCCATCCCGCACAGTCCGCTCGCGAAAGCCCTGCTCTAACTCTACCCGGAAATTCAAGGACGATATACAGCATGTCAAAATAAAAGCTCCTATCGCCTGTTCACGTGCATCAGAGCACCTCTCTGTATAAGATAGACGCGTTGCATTGACGACATGGCGTGCTCATTTTCGTGTTGGTCTTACAGACGCATTAACAGCCTTTCAAGTAAATTATATTAATTTATCAAACCGAACATTTGTCTTGGTTTGAACAGGCCCGGGTATTTTTTCCAATGACTCTTTACCTCACTAGGTGACGACAATGAGTGAAATATTTAAGCATTCAATAAATCGTTTTTAAACCCTGATTAATTCAAAAGGAAAGACAACCACCATACTGTCTTCAGGACGCTGCCCACAGAAAACACACTGAGCGAATTATGAAAGGGCCTGATGTAGAAAAGATGTACAAATGGCCCAGAAATCCTACTGAAGCAGCGCCACTGGGTGTTTGTTTTTCTGTTCATTTACATGAATGTATTTGTTGAGAGAAAGATTCCTGTATATTGCATTTTCATCTTTTTAACGCTGCCATTGTCGGCTGTGGCGTGATTCAGTGACAGCACACAGACCAGTAAAAGACATAAACACCGCGTTTCCATCCCGCACAGTCCGCTCGCGAAAGCCCTGCTCTAACTCTACCCGGAAATTCAAGGACGATATACAGCATGTCAAAATAAAAGCTCCTATCGCCTGTTCACGTGCATCAGAGCACCTCTCTGTATAAGATAGACGCGTTGCATTGACGACATGGCATGCTCATTTTCGTGTTGGTCTTACAGACGCATTAACAGCCTTTCAAGTAAATTATATTAATTTATCAAACCGAACATTTGTCTTGGTTTGAACAGGCCCGGGTATTTTTTCCAATGACTCTTTACCTCACTAGGTGACGACAATGAGTGAAATATTTAAGCATTCAATAAATCGTTTTTAAACCCTGATTAATTCAAAAGGAAAGACAACCACCATACTGTCTTCAGGACGCTGCCCACAGAAAACACACTGAGCGAATTATGAAAGGGCCTGATGTAGAAAAGATGTACAAATGGCCCAGAAATCCTACTGAAGCAGCGCCACTGGGTGTTTGTTTTTCTGTTCATTTACATGAATGTATTTGTTGAGAGAAAGAAAGACATGTTCCAAGTCTACATAAAAGAGAGAACCATTTAAGATGGAAGCGATTCTCTAGAACAGTGGTTCTCAACATATATATATTTGTTTGTTTAAAAAAAACAGCATATTTATTTCACAAAAATTGTTGATACACAAGTACCGTCCCCCTTATGACTAATACTGATTAATAATAACCAGCTTATGAAGTAAGGCAATTAAATAGCAGTCCCAAACTAGTTTTTGTTCATACAATTAAGTTGGTATGAGCCACCAGTCATTTAAACATAAAAAATGACACAAAGTGAAAATAACATGGCATTTTTGGGTTATGGAATCAACAGTTGCCATGGTGAATACACTTTACTAACAAGTTACAAACATTTAGAATTAAGTTTTTTTTGTTGTTGTTGTTTCTTTGACCTTACACTCACCAGTTAAGAAAAACTGCTCTAGAATTAATCAAACTTTTTAATGCCACAGTTCCAGATATGAAGTTTCTACTGTTGTGATTTTTTTGTGACAACAGCTTGTGTCCTAATCAATGATTTTAATGATGTCAGGGAGCAAGAACTTATTTTCAATTCATAAACCCAAGTTCCATAAAGTAAAAAACAACAAATGACAGTAGGAATAAGTCACTTTTTATTGAGTAAAAATCTGACATGAAGAGGTGCAGACTAAAAACCAGTGTAACAAAGTCACCATGATCCCCCCCCCAAAAAAAAGTCTGCATCCAGTTGTAAAAAAAAAAAGATCTATTTTCAGAGAAACCAACTTTCTTCCACCAGTAGAGCATCTTTATTACTTATTTTCTATAACTGTGCAAAGTATCGGTGTCCTTCCTGAAAACATTTTCCATTTTTCTATGTAACTAGTGATTTTCCCACCTTCTGAAAAAAGTTGCTTTTATAAATCAAAGCATTTCCCATATTACATCAACACTGAACCCATCTTTACACTGTAAATATGTAGTTTCATATCCTTTCAACATTTAAAACGGCAAAATAACACGAGAAATAAAAAAAAAAGTTAAACATACAACTAGGTCAACACTGACCACTTTAATCAAACACAAACTCGCTCGCAGTCTTACAGACGTGACGCAACAGGAAAACACTCAGCGCCTGTGACGACTGTGGCTCGAATGGCTGCTGCTGTGGTGTTTGCTTTTATGAGAGCGTTCGTACGAACGTGAGCGTTCCCGCCGGTCGCGGTGATGGCCTCCGCTGCTACGCTCGCGCTTGTGCTTCTTCGCCAAGTCCGAAGAACCTCGATCCCGGTCCCGCTCTCTCTCTCGCTCTCTTTCTCGCTCACGGGGCTTGCTGGTGGAACGAGTGCGGCTGCGTGAGCGTTTCTTCTTGTGGCTGTGTCTGCTGTGCTGGTGCAGGTCGTCTGAGCGCTGCTTTGACTTCAAGTGTGGCAGGAGGGGAGACGGAGGGCCGTGGTTCGCGTGTCGTCGTGGAGATGGGCTGTGAGAGCGGCTCCGGGAGCGAGAGCTGTAGGTGCCTGAGTGACTGCGCCTGTTATTGTAACTACAAAAAAACAAAACGGCAGTTGAGTATAGACACCAACATCATAGAGCAGACAGCAGTGCACTGCAAGTGGTACTTACTGCCGTCTGGGAGAACGTGATCTGGACCGGGATCTCGTTCTGGAACGAGAACGACTCGCACTTCTACTGTTCCGACCTAACTTACTATCTTTCCTGAGTCTGAGGAGAGAACAAGGAAGATTCTTAATTAGTGCGCTTTAATTAAACAAAACACAAATACTTGATGAAAGTCAATCCTGTCGAACACTCACCCGTTGTGTGGGCTCTTAGAACCCTGAGGCCGATCTTCTGGTTCTTTCTTCATGGCCTTAAGCATTTGAGGGTTAGGAGACTTCTCACCTGCTTTCATTATATTAGGTGAACCTGACAGGGGGAAAAAATCTAATTTTATGACTGTTTCATAAGGAGAAGTTTAGCAGAATGTTCCTGCTGCTCTTTTCCAAAAGTCAAGCTTCAACAATAAAAATAAAAAAATAAGTGGTATTAAAACAGTCCACACGATTCCTGTGCTATATTTCAAGTCTTCTGAAACCACAGAATAGCTTTATGGAGGAACACACACTAAACGCATACCCTAGTGCAGGGGTGCCCAAACTCGGTACTGGAGGGCCGGTGTCCTGCAGAGTTTAGCTCCAACCCCAATTAGACACACCTGAACCAGCGAATCAAGCTCTTACTAGTCATACTAGAAACTTGTTGAGGCAAGTTGGAGCTAAACTCTGCAGGACACCGGCCCTCCAGGACCGAGTTTGGGCACCCCTGCCCTAGTGTATGCGTAACAACTTTGGGCTTTTCATTAATTGTACAGAAAAGGGCAGCCTGGACACATACTTCTTTTGTGTCACAGAAAAAAAAAAAAAGTAATATCTTTGGAACTACAAGGGTAAACAATGCTTAAATGTAAAGCCAAGGCAAAAAGAGCAAGATGGTTTTAGCTTTAAAAAAAAAAAAAAAAAAGGTTAGACTGCACAATAGGCAGTGGAAGTGACAACTTACATGGTTTGGATCCAGGAGAAAATCCACCCAATGTGGAAAGAGCAGGAGTGCAATCTGGATTCAGTCCTTTGGCCTTCAGTTTTGCTTCCTGTAGAGCCACCTTCCGCTTGTCCACTTCCTTCTCTAGCAATTCATAATTTGGCTAAAAAACAAAGAGGAAACAAATCATACTCGATAGAACACAAATGAAGACCTGCCAACTCTAAAAAGGGAGTGAGGTGAAACAGGTCTAACCTTTTTTCTGGTGTACAACTTCAAAGTGGTTACACATATATCTTTGATCTCCTCCTCCGTAGCACCAAACAGCAGGTACCAGTTCGGCCGAGAGGGTAACGTTAGCTGAGAGAAAGAATGATGAGAAAAGACAGGCGTTAAAACCAGAGCTCAGAGTAAACACAGGTGGAGGAGGAGGAGGACAGAGAATGGTTTTGTACCTGTAGCACTCGTGCAGCGAGGTAAATGCAGGCACAGGCGATGGTCTCCACTTGAAATCTCACAAACACATTAGTGCGAAGGCTGTCATTCATGTAGTTCCTGCAACACAGAAGGTGAACCACAAAATTGCCACTTCCCTGCATGGGGTGATCATCTATAACGTCACCTTTATTTACGAGGTTTGTCACATGATGCAAAAAAAAAGACCAAATATAAATGGAGGCTTGAGTTTAACATTGTCCTTTCCCTCTCTGCCTCACGTTCCTCTTTTGTTCTACAAAAGTGTAAAGGCAAGCATGCAGTGTGGACGGGCACATATGTGCACACAGACAAGACCATGGGGGGAGGTTTGTCAAAAATACAACTGGTTCCACTGGTTTGCATGCGACAAATGACTACAGTTCCATTCCTACAAAACTTCTGAAATAATAGCTTAATTTTCTATAAAATAAGCAGATGGGAGTATAAAATGGAGCAAATCGTGAATTTTAATGCAATGGGCATGTAGCACTGACTGCATGCAACTCATAACACTAAACGGAATGCATGACTGAGAGCAGCTGCTCTGGGAATGAAATATCTCCTGAAGTGTAGACTTGCAGACAGCAAAAATCTTTAACTTCAATTCTGAATGACAAACAGATATAGGATGCAAAGCTCTCTCTCAAAAAAAAAGCAGCAAACAGCCAGATGGACACTGTGGACCTGAAACGCTCTGTGACATTATGAAAAATGTGGGAAATACTAGATTGATGTGCATTACGCTGGAATAGAAACACTGTAGATGTTATGCTGCAGGCCTTAGAACATTGGATTTATATGGAAAAGCTGAGCTTCAAACAAGTCATTCAAGCATAGACTGAAGAGGAGAGAGTTCCAGTAAGACACAACGCCTCACAGCTAATTATTATGATGATAACTGCATTTTTAAAGGAATGGTTCACCAAAAATTAAAACTGTCATTACTCACCATCATGTCATTCTAAACCTATGGAACTTTCCTCAGTGGAACACAAAAAGGAGAAATATTTAACAAGATCAAGATACATACAATGGATGCATATGGTGAGCAGAGACCAAAATTAATATAAAACCATGAAAAGTCTTCTGAAGCCATATAATAGCTTTGAGTGTGAAGTTGTTATATAATTTGGTTAAACATGTATGTTCAGTTATGCAAACTTATTACACGGCTCTGTGGAATACTTGATTCTGATTGGTCAGTCGCAACATTCCTAGGTATGTTTACAAACGGTAAAAGCTAATAACACAGGCTCATCCGGGTAACTGAAGTCGGCGCTATACGCTTGCTAGGAACAGTTTTTCTTGGTGGAAGCTTTGCGTTTGTTTAGGTAATAAAATATTAAATCTATTCAATATTATGTGTACATTTATTTCATTATGTCATCCTGGTATCGTGGACTCGCTCTCTCGTTTCATACAAACGCAGCTGCTGCCATTTTGCCACGATTGTTTTGTACGCTGTAATGGATTATAAGATAACTAACAAACTGGTAAGATTTTAAAACGGTTTTGTCTCAAATCAATATCTTTTATTGCCAAAATTATTTATGTGGTGAAATGTTGTGTAATAAGTGGTTTGACTGCACCGTATCCCTTAAATGTCCCATCTAGTTTGAACTTGCTGCTTTGCGTTCAAATATTTCAACTCAAATCAATATATTGCGTCTAATTATTTACTTATGTGGCAAGTAGCCGTGTTATAAGCAGGATAATTTACATCCCTGAAGGGGGTTATTCTGCGATAACAGTCGGTTGGATGTACATTATCCCTTACTTAGCATATCAAAATAAGACATACCAAATTTAAATATGCAGTAGCACAAATGAGATTAGAGAGGATGGGATTTATCTTGAATTTCAGTTCAGAAGATTTGGAATAAAGAGAACAAGTCTGGACTAGGTCTTGCCCTTTCCACAGCTTGACAGCCTCTGGACACAATATGCTTTCAATGTATGGGAATGAGCAACGTGAATTTTTCTCCTTTTCTGTTCTATGAAAGTAAGAAAATCGTATGGGTTTGAGAAGACATCACGGTGAATAACAATTTTAATTTTTGGGTGATTTACCCTTTAAATTGGAGTACATTTAGGAAACAAAAAAACAAGACCAACTAAATCTAGTAGTTGAGGTCTAATAATAAAAAGCAAATATTCAGGCTTTAAAACCACCTTTTAAAAACCAAATAATTTAATTCAAAAGAAAGAGAGAAGAGATCAATTTTGAGTCTTGAAGCAAAAACAAAAATACAAATCCTTTTGGACAACCGCAAGAAAACAAGATGCTGCTGGCAGCTGGAAAAGGCCCCGTTCAGTGATTCTCGGGCAGAGAGCTCTCACTGGATTGGCTGTCTCGAGAAGGGCAGCCAATGGGGGGAGATTCCTGAGGTCATGTGGTTGGAGGAGCAGAGTTCAGAGGTTCTTTATGACACTTACCATCATGGACTACCCTTTAATCAAAGAGTAGAAAGAAAGGACAAAGTTAAACTAAGCTCTCCATTTTCTTTTAATTACAGCCATGAACAAGAGATTTAAAAAAGACACACACACACACACACACACACACACACACACACACGAGTCACAAATACACCAAT
>NW_015626129.1:18984-38151 GCF_001515625.1 Sinocyclocheilus rhinocerous
AAGACACACACACACACACACACACACACACACACACACACGAGTCACGAATACACCAATCCATCAGATGAGGGGACAGAAAAGTTACGTAACAGTGGCAAAGGGGTTAATTACTGGTTACACCATAGTGTCTAGACACCCAATGCAGGACTGTTTATTCACTCACCAGGCTGTCTGGACCAACGTTTGGTTCTTCTCACATTCAAGGACTTGCAGGTACATGACGATAATCTACAAAACCAACCAAACTATTCGTTTTCATTCTACCAAAACTTTAAAGTCTAAAAACAAAACGGTGAGAGCAGGAACGGAGACGGTG
This sequence comes from Sinocyclocheilus rhinocerous, assembly GCF_001515625.1. Classification (NCBI taxonomy): domain Eukaryota; kingdom Metazoa; phylum Chordata; class Actinopteri; order Cypriniformes; family Cyprinidae; genus Sinocyclocheilus; species Sinocyclocheilus rhinocerous. The sequence continues at coordinate 19,304 of NW_015626129.1, forward strand.
GACGTACCTTGTGTGGGTGTTTGACGTGGACGCAGAAGCCCAGCTCCTTCAGCACACGCCGTTCAGCTTTTATCACCTGGTTTTTGGTGTTTATGTAGTTCTGATCAAGTATCAATGGACTTGGACTCCTGGTTCATGAAGGAACGAAAGTAAAATGGTTTCCCCTGACTCAAATACTATTCAAGACAATGAAAAAAATGCTTTTTTTTTTTGTTTGCTCCATTTTAAATTCAAATCATTCTGTTTCCCTTCCAACCAACTACAGGCAACAGGTCCAGTTTTTTGACTCCTGTGATTTCAGTGTAAGTCTTTTAGTACTGCCACAAGTGAAGTTAGAGAAAAAATAAAATGCTCCACCTCTCACCACATCATAGCTTCAACAGAAAGTAAAAAAAAAAAAAATGATGTTCTTCTATAAACATAACCAATATCCCAATAACACACTAACCAGGTCAATCTTGGGGAACAAAAGCACCAAAAACCTCAACACACAACATTCACAGTCCCAGTATAACAATCAAAACGTGAGCTCTTTATCATAAACACTACTAGCAGAACACGTTCATGACATGCTAACAGCGCGGAGTCATGATCTGAAAATAGCATGAATGGGCCTTCAGACGTGTCAGGTAATCATGCAAATAACAATGGTCACCTTCACCACATGATCGAAATATGCAATCCAAAAGTAAGAAATACTGACTAACTACAAGGGATCTAAATGAAATTTATTCTTGTATTCCTTTAACTACTGAAATACTATAACAGTCCAGTTATGATAAAAAGAGAAACAATTCGCATTTAATATCTTACTAAAACCATGTTGTATACTTAACCTAATATTACAAAAATAAATTATCCAGTTAGTGAAAAGAAAGTATAGACTAGCCTATATTTAACAGAATTTAAATTCGGTTTCCCTCTATTGCTTTAACCATTTAAATTATTTTCAAAGCTATTATCGGAATATTTTTATTTTCACTGCACCATCCACAAGTGAAGAATATTTCATAAAGCAAAACCAGAATTTCTTTAGTTTTATGTTTTCACACAATCTAAATTCAAAATCATAAAAATCTACACTAAACTTGGTTAGTAATTCTAAGACTGGATGCACACAATGACCTCACAAAAAAGCTCTGAAAACGAAATGCCAATGACATTTCATGACTATTCTACACAGAACTTAACATTTAATTGTGAATTTTGGACAATAAATTGACTAAGGCACCCAATTGAAACATAATGCTTATATGACGACACAAAAAAAACAGGACATTCTCAGTATGCAACCCTCACAGCTCCCGTCACGTGAATATTTAAGAGATTTCGATCTTGGATGTGCAGCGTGAAATATTTCTGTGGAAGCTATGACATGTGTGGTGAGGTGTCTTTTTTTTTTTAAATGAAAAGAAAATTTAGATCGTCACCTGTGCTGGCAGAGACAATAAGCTTAAACTGAGATACAGGAGTCACCCAGACGCTTCGGACCAGCGGCCAACCTGTCGATCCCCGATATCCCAGTGACCGCTTTCAGACCACTGGCTTCTCCCGGGGGAGGGGGGGAAGCGACACCTCGCTCACTGTTGCCATGCCGACTGCTTCATCTCTACGTACCATTCCACATCACCCAGGCATTGGTAAATGTAGCTGGTCGCTGTTAGTTGGTTGCAAGGGAAAAAAGAATTCAAGTTAATACCGCGTCCTTGATTTCAGATGAACAAATTTTCCTTTTTAAATTGTTCTCTACTTCATTCTGGAATTAAAATGATACTAGCCAGTAAGTAATCACAATATAGCTCAACTGGCACCACGTTCCCTTGATCAAGATTACACTTTTGAGCTGTTTGAATGTTTTTTACTTGCTCAGGTAATCAGAATATCCTGCTGTTACTACCAATTATGACTGATGAAGGAACTGAAAAGCTTTAAAATGGTTTAGAATAAAGCAAACAAAATTAAGACATCATACCAACGACAAACAGAAGTGCACAGACTACTCACAGTCAACATGTTTAAGTATACCTGAATCATTTACGATTTGAGGTGATGACGTTAAATGTTATTCAAAGAAAAATAAATCAGTCAAGGTGGGAGGCTGCTCGCACAGGTAACGAACAGAGGAACCGGTGTGACAGAAACCCTGCGAGAATGAGCCATGCTTACCTTTTGCCTCGGAGCTGCCTTAAATGATGAAACACATTGATGACATCCCTTATTCGTCGAGGGGCTTCTTCGATCTTTGAAGCCAAGTTAATACAGGCCATGGCAACAATCTACAGAGAGAACAGACACAGAAAGAGCTGTCAAAACACTATTTCACAAGAATGCACGCAGCATACATTAGTTGATAGACTGATAAAAATATAAACTTGTTAGCGGATATTACCATTTTGTGCTTTAAAGTAGTGAATTTGAGCAAATGTTTGTGAAACATGCATTTAATTTGTATCAGCCAATGGAAAAAAAACAAAACAAAACAAAGGTCTACAACTATACACATTCTCAATAGGACAATTATAACGAGAGCTGTGTGTATATCCTCCGGAGACCCAGCTATGGAGTTTTTGCCTCTGTAGTGGACATTATATTTTAGTGAATTTCTCGAAGACCTCACATGTCACAGTGTTAAGTCTTAACAGAATTGAATAGGAAAACAAATTATAAATCAATATTCTTATGAAATATTAGATATTATTATGAAAATCTGGCCAATTACTACCCAACGTAGTGAGCTGTCTAACTAGACAGTAAATTAATCCTTTCTAACGCGCCTATGATGCCCAAAAATGCCGCCTAGTTAGACAGTTCGCTGGTATTTGAAACCACGCCCGTTATAACTATCCTATTATGACGACAACGTTTAAAATAATATACACCATTGAGCGATAGTTTTGGTTATAATCTGGTTGAATGTCATTACAGTACAGTAACGTTAGCTCAAACAACATGGCTGCCATCCGCATTGCTTGTAAATACGGCTTTATTCTCTTACCTCAAAACTGTGTTTCACGAAAGACTTCGAGTAGAAGAATCGATGAAAAAGCACTTGTCCGGTCGCCATGGCCACCTGAAACATAATTACGATTAAAGAAATTTTATTATAAACGGCCCTGTTTCGTTTTCAAAAGCAACGTCCGCCATTTTGTTTTTGTCTAGCCGACGGACACCGTTCGTGAAAGACGTTCAAAATCACTGATATCGATCTCTAGATTAGGCACACGGTATAAACTAACTTTAATTATAATTTATTTAGGGGGAAATACTTCTTGTTGAATTATTTTATTGGGTTATGGGTGCTTGTTTGATAGTGTCACATCGAAATTGCTTCATGATAATGGTTTATTTAAAGTCACCATAATTTGACAGCTTCACTTCATTAATCGTTTAAGTAACGTTAGCTTGACAAACCGATTAATTACGTTACCTGCGGCAGTCGCAGCAGGATTCCGGCGGACTGGATGAGCTCGCAGCCCAGGATCCGCAGGTCTGTCTCGGTGTACAGGTCGAGGCCGTCCTGCATAGACGGGGTCGGGGAGAGATTTTCCTCAGGAATCAAAGAATTATCGATGGTGAGGAAGACTTCGGAGTACACTTTATCCCCTATTAATATGCCCTCGCTATTAGCAGGCGCGTTTGCGGCGGGACCGGTGGCCATCGACGCCTCCATGATCGCTGTTGTCGGAACCTGCCGAGGACGATCGAGTTTAGAAACAATTTCGTAACCCAGAGCGGAAAACAGCACTGCTCATCGCTGCTTATGGGACAGCTCGCTGATTGGTGCGGAGATGTGTCATGTGACCTCAACAATCCAATCGCTGTCAGATAACTGTTAGTTTATTCAACGCTGCAACCCACCATAGTACGTTTTTGGGCCCATAAATAATTATACGTTTTAAATATATTCCTGCTGGGGTTGTAAGCGCTCTCAGACAGGTAGTAATTATTAGATTTTAATTATTAGATTAAAATTACGATTTTATTTTTCACAGCGCCTCCTGCAAATGGAACTTATTGCAGTCCGTTACTATAAATGACGCTTGTAGGCTACTTCCAGTGGTTTTTTTTATTTTGTCAGGATTGAACGTAAACCTCACGAACAGCAGATTTGTACACTTCCGCGGCCAAGCCGAATAAAATGTGTTTTATTCACGTATAACATAAATGAATATATAAAACTCTCCACGTAATTACGCAGGAGCAAGCATAGCAGTTATCAACATAGTTTTGTTTCAAGGTTATGTATATTCTGTCAAATAACTATGTTGTTGAACTTATTGTTATTAATTCCTTTGTTTTGCATTACAATTTCTTTATTTCACAACATGAAATTCCTAACACTTTGCCTAGATTTGAAGTCTTCCTTGCTGAGATTTCCCATACTCTAAAATCTCCAAAACTCACATAACAAATTCCCTCAGTCTTTCTTGTCAATTGAAGTGTACTGTTTACTTGTTTGAAGTTTTCCTTCCTTTTTCGTATTACGTTATTTGTATTACAATGCTGTGCTGTTTCTTTTATTATTTTTTCTTTTCTTTTTTTATTTATTTATATTTTAAATAAAAACATACCATTATAGATTTTATAATGCTAATACACTTAGTGGGCTCATATACGTTGTTTTCTTGGCGAAGGTAAGTTATAGTTATACGCATATTAAGTAATATGTGTAGGCCTATTTATTATCACATGTATATCACGTTTTATGTTTAGGCCTACTGTTAACCAGTGACTGGATTCTGACGGGAAGTTGACGTCCAGTGAACTGAAACCTGTGTGCAGTACATATCAATCCGCGGGTAGGTTCTAATCTACAGATGTGTGCCTGAGGCAAAGCCAAACTTTTTAATTAACTGTCTGAACTGATATGAACGATCTCCTAGATATACATTTTTCTGGAACAATTTTTTGACAGTATTTACTGAAAAAGAACATGGTTAATCGCTGGAAAATAATGCATTTCTAACAAAAGATGTACATTTTAGGATAGGCCTACGTTACATTTTAAGTACATTTTACTCCATAATATCTAGCCAACTAACTCCCAAATTGCTCCTTTTGCTGAAGTTCCCAATTTAGTGCTCTATAAACCTGAGGAAGTAACTTAATTTATTTTTATAAATGCAATCAGATACATTCCCTTTGGGAGAATATAAGTTGTTATTTATCTCCTTTTGTAAAATGTGATTTAAACTTTGTTTGTATGTATCCCGTCCCCTTTGCATTTTGATGCAGTGCTGTTTCTTCTATGCAATAAAACTGATCTCAGCATTATACATTATGAAATTCTAATGTGTGCTTGAATTCATCTGTTTTATTAGAAATGGTCACCCCAGTGTATGAACGTCGAAGATGATTTTATTCCATATAGACCCTTAAAAATATAATACACTTTACGATAAAATATTATAGGCACTACAGTTATTACCAGAGGATTTATCAACCACCGTCAAAAACAAAAAACAAACATAAAATTAAGAATTTGTTCCATGTCCCATGATTTCTAGTAATGGCCCTAGTCATAATTATGGTATATTTTGACAGAAATTATGGTTACTATGGGAATGTTTTGTAGGGTAATAGAGGGAACAAACAGTACTTCCAGTTGCGGTCATATTTCTGTAAAATTTCACAGGCAAAAAAAGGTCCGTTGTCAATGGCGTAGCGATGTATGAACCAAGCAGTTTTCTGTTGGTCAGTGCAGTAAATTTGTGTGACCAACTTGAACCCGAGCAAAATCTGTCAGGGCAAATCTTTTGTCCTCAAAGAAATTCTTGACTGCGTGGATTCCTATTAAAAAGACTGGATTTTGCCCATGAAAATTTGCCAAACAATGGTAAATGTGACCATACCTTTACACAAAATATAAGTATTCTTGGAATGCCACTTGTCCAATCAAATCAGTGGACTCGAACTGTTGGAGAAGGCCCGTTCACACCAAGATGGTAACAATAAAGATAACTATAACAACAACTTAAGCCCTTTATAGTCAGGTGGATTTTGTTTGGCTGTCAATGTTTTAATCGTTCATCAGCTGGAAAGAAAGTCCTTTTGAAAGTAATTCCATGGATATTATCCCTCTATGTCATTACAGTTGGAATTAGAATGATTAATAATACTTTATAGTTAGAGACATCATTGTAGTTTTAATCCTAACAGGCTTTAATTCACTGTTATTTCTTCTCTCTCTCCACACTGTCCTGAGCTTGATCTCTCATCCTGACCGCCTGGTGTCGCTGAAGGAGCTGGACTATGTCTAGCTGATTGTGTGCCCTTGCAACATCCTCTGCTGTCTCTCTCCAGCTGCTCCTCATAGCGGGATCAGCGCCTTTGTCTAGCAGAACCTTGAGAACCTGTGGATTGAATCACAACACAGGTAAACTGGTAAAAATTAATTTCCTACATTTTCCCGTATGAAAGCAAAATCACAGATGAGATCACAGATCTCAATTTTTTAAATAATAATTCATAATATTACAGTTTTGACTGTATTTTTGATCAAATAAATGCAGCCTTGGTGAGCATATAAGAGGCTTCTTTCAAATCCTTTAAAAAAAACATAATTATTCCAAACTTTTGATCGGTAGTGTATGAACTTATGGAAACCATAAAAATGAGAGAGAATCAACACACCTTGCAGTGACCCCTCTCAGAGGCCAAGTGCATAGGTGTCTGTCCGAGCCTCTCCACAGCATCCACATCTGCCCCATAGTGCAGCAACAGTTTGGCAGCCTCAACGTTGTCCCTGAGCGTTGAGTAGTGCAGTGGTGTCATTTTGAGGTTGTCCCTGTCCTCAAGTCCTGCTCCATTCAGAATCAACAAGTGCACCACAGCCCTGGAGCCACTGCGGGCAGCCAGATGCAGCGGAGACGCCACATCTCCATCCCTGACATCAACCTTGGCCCCTCCTGTTAACAGCAGCTGGAGGATCTATGGGGAAGGAGAGTAAAAGAAAGATCAAATGGTGCTAAAGGAGACAGGAACAGTACACTGTCCTTCACCCACACAAATGCCATCTGTTTCACAGTGCGCAGTTGGCGTGACTCTGACAGAACACAGCCAAGAGGGCAGCGAGACCTTGAATTCACAGTCTTGGCAAATTCAAGCTATGCTATGCGGAAACAAATGCATTGAGGTGTTTATAGGACACTTCATGTATACAGATTTATACTGAGTGATCACATGATCAGTGCTGGATAACATTGGATAGCATAACATTATTTAATCACTCTTGTTTTAAAGTATCTAACATGTTACACTGCCAGATTTATGTATCATTTTACATGTCATCAAGCCGCATTTAATACAGCGTCTCACTAGCCAATATTCCAGCCACAAACTTAATTTACACGGTCTCTGGCGCTTTTAAAGATTTCCCTGAAAACAGTTGGTAGATGTGACGTGTTGCCCATTTGTTATGGGCAACAGTGGTATTTTCAATTATATGTGCCTGTAAATATTCTATATTAAATTAACAAACAGTAGTAATTTTTAACTGAAAAAAGTAGCTCATAATTAAGGTGGCACCACCCATAATTTGTTCACTGACCACACTGTCAGTGAACCAACTTAACAATACTCTAATTTGTTAAGGCCAAATTGATTAGTTTTTCTCAAATTATATGTATGGTTTGGTTCAAACCTAAATTTTTGATTTCATATTAATTAAAAACATTTCCTTTCAAAAAGACAAAACTTTCATCCAAAGTTAAAAGATTATTGATTATAAACGCCGTATATACTTAATAGATTTTCTTTAGACACAAGCCAAAATGTTTCTTAATGTAGGTCAATATAATATTTTTGGAGATTTGTACAATTCAATTTCACCATAAATAAAAGCTATATTAAATAAAGATTCCAAAAGACTTGAATGTTTTCATTTTTTTCAAAGGGAAGGGTTATTTGCAAACTGAACAGAACCGGTTTAAACCATAAACCATGATTTTCACTTAGACCAATATAAAAATGGTATTAATATGAATTTTTTCAGTGCATCTTGCACATTTGAAAGCATTTCTGAAAACCTAAATTTGCGTTATGACTTCTTAAACCTCTCTAAACCATGTTTTAAAAAGTACCAGGTTGATATTATGAGCCATTCTTAGAATAAATTATTAGTACGACTTCTCAGGTTAATGAAATAAAATCTTTGAAAGATAGTAAAAGATACTAACTGTGTATATTTTGCTTTGCTTTTACATTACAGTCTATTACAGGGGTATAATCATTTTAATATTTTTTATGCTCCTAAACCAAACAAACAATGGTTAGTTGCTTTACATGTTGGTATTTTTAAAGCTGACCAGACTTTAAGCGCATAGTCAGTCACCTTCTTGTCTCCAGAGCAGGCGCAAAGGTGCATGGCTGTGTGGCCGTTAGGACCCCTCATATTGGCATCTGCACCTCGGTGGAGCAGTAGCCTCACCCCCACCTCATTCCCCACCAACACTGCCAGCTGTAGGGGGCTCATGCCCACACCTTTTCCTCCCTCTACGTCTGCCCCATTATCTAGCAGCAGCTCCGCCACATCCCCCCAGCCTCCAAAAATTGCCCAGTGCAGGGGTGTCCACTTATGAAAGTCCTGGGGGTTCGGTGAGGCCAAGTGCTGCAGCAGAACCCGAGCTGTGCCCAGGTGCCCGCTGGCTGCAGCCAGGTGAAGGGGCGTCTGGCCGGAGCAGGACCTCGCTGAATGTGACGCCCCCTTCTGGAGGAGAAAGTCTGTGGTCTCTGGGTTTCCTCCACTGCAGCAGCGGTGCAGGGGAGTGCAGTTGAAGAAGTCCTGGCTATTTACCTCCACCTGGCCGGTTTGCAACAGGAACTTGATCAGCATGAGATGACCCTTAAAAGAGGCGTGGTGGACAGCTGTCCAACCATACGGGTCCCTGGAAGTACAAAATGGCCCAGTCAGCAAAAAAATGTCTGTATATTTATTTTGGGAATAGCGCAACAAGCTTTTTCATGGTATTAGACATTACTATTTTTACACTGGTATCTTTTGTTACTAACGTAATTGTAAAATGTAATAATTCTTTATTTCAAAGGGACATGTCATGGAAAGTGTGACATAACCAACGCTATAGCAAAAATACTGTCGACAGAAAGGTGATAAGTGTAATTTTTTCATATTAAAGTCAAAATATTTTCTCCTAATTCATAGTTGACCCAAATATGAAAATTCTGTCATCATTTGTGACCCTGGACCACAAAACCAGTCTTAAGTCGCTGGGGTCAGCCTCATGCCATTTCACACCCATAACACTTTAGTTAATCTTCTAACCACAAATTAAGATTTTTTCCCCCATTGAAGACATCCTAAAATAAATCCATATGAATTGGAAATATTTGTTTTAAGTAATAGTGTTTAACTGCGGGAAGTCTGGTGAGAAACTTGCATTAACCATGATTCTGCAGAGAAATCTCCACCAATCAGAGAATCAAAACAAGCAAATCTTGCCAAAAATATCTATCTATCTATCTATCTATCTATCTATCTAAATCAATGGGACAAATGAATGGAAAAAATACTTTCAGAACCAAGGCTGCCGAAAAATTGGATTGGCGCATTTCCACTCGATATGAGAGCAAAAACTTAACATGGAAAACTTTTCATGACACACAATGTAAGCTACAAAATCAGATCATTCAATGTGCAATATGGCTCCTTTAACAGGTTAAACGTGTAGTTCACCTGAAAAAATAGCATCATACATGTTTGGAACGACATTAAAATAATGGCAGTTTTTTGGTTGAACTGTTGCTTTAACAATATAGATCACTAACTGGCAGTTAACAGGCACGCCACATTCCAGCATGGTCTTGACTTGGTCCAGACATCCCTCCCAAGCAGCATAATGCAGTCTGCGCTCATCCAGGAGAGAGTGTCTGGGTTTGGGTCGACGATGGATCCTCCACTGTCTGGTCCCTGCAGCCGTCCGGACCTTCCTCTCCACAGACCCTATAGACACAGAGTCATGGAGCTCCAACCACCTCCAGTGTACCTCTGGGCCTGCATGGGCCATGGCAGGAGGATAGTCTGTGGAAGACAAGGCCATGGCACAAAGTGGCACAAAAAAAAAAGAGAGAGAGAGAGAGCTTTATAAAGTACTCCTTTCATTTTCATTGCTCGTTATTAAAGATAATACTGCACTAGAAGAGTATGGACAGTTGTACAAATTAGTTTCTGGGTAACTATACACTAATTCCACCAGGGGGTGGTAAAAGTTTACAGCAGTTAGAAGATTCTCAGCCAGTTTGGTTACATCACTAATTTGGACTGTTACTGACCTACATTTAAAGTGTGATACATTTTTAATATGCGTAAATCAGAGTGGTTGCGTAACCTGTAAAGTCATTGTCTCAATGTCTCCAAAATTTCTACATTGATCTTGATTGACTCTTCTGATCTGTTTTTCTGCTGTAATTCTATCTAGAGATACGGTTGTCATGGTAACAATGGCTGCAATTACTATTTTAGAGGTTTTCATTAACTTTACTGGCAGTCTGTCGTATAGAGGAGAAACAACACATGGAAAACATTTTAGTGATATTATTAGAATTTCATTGTAAGTCTATAGTTTTTTTCCCACCCATTTTATCGCTCACCTGCCAAAAATTCTAAATCTCTCCACAACAAGCCACACATTCTGAGATATCATTTATGTCTGAAACACAAAGCTTAATACAAACTGTATGAGCAACAGTTTTAGTAATGCATGCCTTAAGTTTGTTTTAAATAAAAGTTGGTAATTTTTTTTTAGTTCACCCAAAAATATAAATTCTGTCATCCTTTACTCACTATCATTTCATGCCAAACCTGTATGGCTTTCTTTCATTTGTGGATTTTTGAAGAATGTTGGTAATGCTGCTTTTGGTGACCACCGACATCCATTGTATGGGCCAAAAAAAGACATTTCTCTGAATCTTCGTTTATGTTCCACAGAAGAAAGTAAGTCATATAGATCTGGAATGACACAAGACTGAGTAAAATAATGACAGAATTTTCATTTTTGGGTGAACTTTTGTGCAGTATGTGCACTCATACTGACAAGACGAAAAGAGATGTAGTTTAAAAAGATAACAGTTTAAGTGTTCTGCTTAGTGTGAATGCATGTTCCATGTCAAGCTATGAGCCACAGGAGATCTGGAGGCGTGTACAGCCTGTCATGTCGTGGGAGTTTGGGATTATGTGGGCGGACAACTGGCTCCTGCCCTTGCAAGACAAAATATATCTTTTAAAAACATGCAAATGCACAGATACACTGCTGTTGAGGAAGATTAATAATTAGACATCAAGTAAAATTATGCTATTTTGTTGCATTTACAGTGAAATTATTTGAGTCATATTTCTTAGTAGTGGCTATTAAACTCCTATTTTAAATGGTACCCCAAACAATTATCAGTTCATAAGATAACTTGCATCATTTCTTGTGTATTCAAATTAGCATTCACATAAATACACATTACCAGAGATTTGCTTTTCAATTTGCAGATCCGTCCAACTGAGTTGACTGGAAACGAGACAGAAGTTACCTGTGAGTGCCAGTTACTCCATGATGTCTTGCTTCTCTCCAGTGTGCTGATGAACAGATTTCTCAGGGTGACATAACATGTAAGTCCGGTCTTTCCACCCCCTCTGATATCGGTTAAGTGTTTTATGTTCATCTGAGGTTGCTATGGTGAGAATAGGCTTTTAGAGCACTGTTATTGTATGATGGCACAGACGAGAGAGAGAGAGAGGTTGGGGCTGCGCATGCCTGATGGTTACTGTGTCTCTTTTACTGTATTCTGTACACTTTGAATTACCATTGTTTTTGAAATGTGCTATAAACCTGTCTTGTACAATTATTATCATGGTCATTTTGCTTATTGTGAGATCACAATTCAATGCATTTGTTATGTTTGGAATGAGTATACTAAACCATTAGGTTTCCATCAGGGTTGCACCATGAAGAAATGAAGAAATTCAATTCCTGAATGAATTGAGGTATAGCAAATGGGTTGCAGAATTGCAATTCAATTTGAATTTAAGGAAGCAGAATTTAAATAGAATTAAATTCATACTGCTGTAAGTGTAGGATTTTGGTGGCAAAATGAAATGGCTCTTAAAGGGTTAGTTCACCCAAAAATTACTCGCCCTCAAGTCATCCTAGGTGTATATGACTTTCTTCTTTCAGATGAATCCAGTCAGATTTATATAAAAATGTGTCTTTGATCTTTCAAGCTGTTTCATGCCACTCAGCGGGTGTTGCATGCATCAGTCCAAGAGCAGTTAAATAAAAAGCGCCCATCCATAAAAAAAAAAGTGTCTCACACGGCTCCGAGGGCGTGAACAAAGGCCTTCTGTAGCGAATCAATGCGTTTTTGTAAGAAAAATATCCATATTCAAAGCGTAATAATCACTTTAATCTAGCTTGCGCTCACTGTTGTACACTGGAAGCAGTTCCGGGCGGATGACGTATGAGGTCAGTGCATGCGCATGCGCCGGTGAGTCTCGTGAAAAACAATGTTTGTTAACAGGAGCAAAGGAAGCAAAGTTTCCTTACTTTAGCAAATGAAAACCAGTCTCCTCTTGGCTTATATCGAAATCCTCTGACATTCTTCTTTACAAATCCTCGTTTTGTACTTCTAATTAGTGACCGTTGTTTTGTTTTGATCGCTCCGCTGCGCTGCGCTTCCGCGTGCATCACAAAGCCGACCTCATACGTCATCCGCCCGGAGCTGCTTCCAGTGTACAACAGTGAGCGCAAGCTACATTAAAGTTATTATTATGTTTTGAATAAAGATATTTTTCCTACAAAAACACATTGATTCGCTACAGAAGGCCTTTGTTCAGCCCCCGGTGCCGTGTGAGACACTTTTTTTTTTAAGGATGGGCGCATTTTATTTAACTGCTTTTGGACGGATGCATGCAGCTAATTTTCATTTTTGGGTGAACTAACCCTTTTTTAAGTGTTGTGACAGAACTGGACATCATAACACATCTGTTCTACATATCATGGAATACATTTGTGTATTTTTGCATAATTAATTATGCAGTTTCCATGTCTTTCCAGCGAGTCAAGTTTTCACACAACATGTTGGACTAATGAAATTCCTTTGCTGCCTGACAGTGTTAAATGATATAATTCAGTAAATTCCTGTTGTTTGTGGGCTGTTCAATTTAATTTCACATTCATGAATCAAAAGATTTATAAATTCAGAATCGTTCTCGTTTTGATTAAATGTCATAAATCTGTGCAAACATAATGTCTCTTATTCATGAGATCATATGATGTTATAAGGGGCATTAAAATAATGCATTAAAAATAATTTTTACAATGCATTGCATATACAGGCTTCTAGTTAAGTGTTACCATTGTTTTATCTTTATGAACTATGCCTTTAAATGCTCAAATATATACAGTATATTTAATGCTGAAATGTTGCTGCAACCTGTCGCAGATACTTCTCTTGAAATTCCTTCGGAGAAATAAATAGCATTACAATGCAATATAACTGTGGTTACAATTATTCATGAGAAAAATAATTTTTACAATACATTGCATATACAGGCTTCTAGTTAAGTGTTACCGTTGTTTTATCTTTGTGAACTATGCCTTTAAATGCTCAAACTACTTGTCCTCAAAGATTTACTAAAACAAAGTATAACATTATAATATAAATTGTAAATATATACAGTATATTTAATGCTGAAATGTTGCTGCAACCTGTCGCAGATACTTCTCTTGAAATTCCTTCGGAGAAATAGAAAGGAACAAAGCGAATGTTGATACAGTAATATAAAATGAATGTGATTGTGCATCTCAGATCATGTGGCTTTTGAAGAATTTGATTAAATAACAGAGTTCATATACTGAGATCTTTGACTTTTAAACAGCATTTAAACAGTTCTGAGCACAGTTTGAGATGTGAGATTACTGAGATTACCTTATTATTTCACGAATGTCTTTGAAGTTGGTAAACAATAGCAGATCATAGATAGTCTGGTAAAGTTTGTGTAATGAAATCATATGGTCTTGTCATGCTCAGTTTGTAAAGGAGTTCACATTTCCATGTCAGACAGGTCTTATTTAAGACTTCCTGTTGTTCAGTGGTCTTCAGGCGTAAATCAGCAACCATACAAATGTGTAACAAACAATTTATTGACATCTAAGACATGAATATGACACCATCTTTCCTGCATTTTATTTGCGCTTTAAGCATTGAATCAAATGTTGTGCTAAGGGGTGTTTTTTACGGGCATCAGGGGAGTCACTTGAAGAGCACATTATGTTTGTTTGGTTTCCCAGCAGGTTTCTGCCATTGACCTTCATCAAAGTACATGCACTGACCCACAAGAGGGCACTGTCTGTCTAGCAAAGATTTATTATTACACTGAACAGAGGTGCTGTTTTAAACATTCATTAGCTTGCTCATCCAGGAGTCAGTCTTATATTAGAACATTATATTAGTACATGAGTGATCTGAGACCTCAGTCTGTCCAGTGTGACTTAATGTCATATGCATATAATGTCGTCTATGCGCACAGTTCCAACCAACCACATGATTCCATGTTCAACTTCTGAGACGTGACATTTCTGTCTTACCTACTGCTTTGTTTTAGTACATTTTTGAGCATTTAAAGGCATAGTTCACAAAGATAAAACAACGGTAACACTTAACTAGAAGCCTGTATATGCAATGCATTATAAAAGTATTTTTAATGCATTATTTTAATGCACCTTATAACATCATATGATCTCATGAATAATTGTAACCACAGTTATAATGCATTATAATGCTATTTATATATATATATAAAGTATAATGACAAACAACCAATTTTAAATGTACAAGGAATCTGCTAATATTATAATGTGTTTTAACTTTGGTTACAACTATTATTGAAAATAGACTATAATGCATTACAACATAAATTATGAAAATGAATTTTCTTTGAAATTCAAAGAAAGTGTGAACAAAACAAACAAAAAAAATTACATGACAATTAGGTAAAAATCTGTAATCAAAAACTGATATAAAACTGCTGAATAAGGGAAAAACAACTTGTTTTAAATACAAAACTGCGTGAATTAGATATACAGTATGAGAACACATATTAACCCCCATGGTTATAAGCGAGTGCAATATTTTCTCGAAAGCCTTTCGGTTTAATATGTGCGGACATAATCCATGTTAGAATGATTCATAAACCAACCTCTGAAACTAGCCAGCCTGCTGGTATGCAGGGGTTCAGCTCCTAAAATCTGGCAAAGCTTTCACAGAACGTCACGTTCATGTTATTTAACCGCTCCACTGACACAGCAATTCCTGTTAAGAGCTCTGACAGATGGATTGAGTCAATGGCTGGATGATAATTCAAACATCATATTCTAAAAGTACAGAGCATGCAGGTTACTGAACGGACATGTATAGGTGTAGAGAACATATAGTTTAGAGAAGAATGTGCGTCTTTCAGAAATCAAATGACAAATGTGCCTTGATGATGTTGTTTATGATTCTAATGAGTAGTGTGGGAATTACACAATGGCTTTCAAGGGGATTGACTTTAGAAATTTAGGGAACAATCCACAGTCCAAACAAAACTACGTTTTTGTGATACAGAAATGTACCATAAAGTGATAAATGACAGCATTAACAACACAATCTCATGTAAATTCATAACTATTTAAGTTTTGGCAAATTGTACATTTTTATACGATCAGCTAATGCCCCAGTGACAGTTATGTTTAGGAGCTTACCTTAATATTTACTGTTTTTTTTCTTCTAAAAATTATTATGAAATCGCCACCTCGTAAAATAGTTATGTTTTTCAATGAGATTGAGTTGGTAATAATGTTTTGTCAATGTTGCTATGGTAACCTCAAATGAACATGAACATGAATAAAAAATAAGAAAGGTAAATTGCAACATTTTATCTCACAATTAAGACTTTTTCCCTTGGAATTCTGAGTTTACATCTTACTTTTTTTTTCTTCTTCTTGCAATTCTGACAAATAGTCAGATGCTAGATATAAACTTGAATTATAAAAACAAAATTATAAATTGTGAAATAAACTCTCAATCCTGAGAAAACAAGTCAGCACTGTGTGATAAAAATTTGCAATTGCCATTTTTATTTTGTATTAAAAAAAACAATTACGAGATGTAAACACTTCAAAAAAAAAGTGTCAGAATTGCGAGATGTAAACTCTGAATTTTGAGGAAAAAGTCATAATTCCAATACATAAACTTGCAATTCTAAGAAGAAAAGTCTGAACTGTGAAATATAAATTAAGAAAATCTTAAGAAAAATAACTCAGAATTGTGTGACAAAAAGGTCACAATTTAAAAAAAAAAGAGAATTGCATGATATAAACTCAAGATTTTAAAAAAGAACAGAATTGCGAGATGTAAACTCAGAATGTTGAGAAAAAAAAAGTGTCAAAATTGTGATTTGTAAACTCAGTTCTGAGAAAAAAAGTCATAATTGTGAGATATAAACATGTAAACTCTGAATCATGATATCATGCAATTCTGACTTTTTTTCCTCAGAATTATGAATTTACATCCTGTTTATATCGCACAGGCAAGAATGATTTTAGCTATGTAATGAATCTCACATTATACAAGGCCAAGTTGTTGCATCATAGGAGTTTTTGGGATTGTGCGCTACCTGTGCTTAATGCTCATATATCACATTCCTGCATGTACTTTACAGAGTTAAAGCGGTATGTGTCGGCTTTATTTTGTTATTTACTTGAAATGTTACATTCAAGTCACAAATAAGCCTCTCTGGAGCCAGGAGTCCAATCAGGTAGAGTCAACACTCTACAGAAAAGCTAAAATTTGAGGTAATTAAGACACATGCGGGACCCCACAGGGCCTCTAAGCAAATCACAGCCAGAGGACCCAATTGAAAACACATGCTGCCTCTCTTTTAGTGTACACCGACTCATGCGGTTTCTTCATCTCTTCACTTTTGTCCCACTCAAGGATTTTTACATGTATTTGATTTGATTCTAATGCAATTTCCAAATCTTTTATATGTTATTATTAAGTGTTTCGTTTCTCTATTCATCCCCCTCGGTCTTCAGGGAACCTCTGAACAACAGTCGATTCTGGAATTTAACGAAGAGACTGTGCGTAACTGACCAAAAACAAACAAAGATGTATCATCCATGGAGAAAAGATTTTCTGCAAGTGACTGGTTTCGATTCACTGTGGTTTTAAAGCGATGAATCCCAGACGTGTCTTGGCACCACAGATGTCCAAAAACAACTCATCGCAGAGTGGGACATGTGTCTCTAAGGGGGAGGAAACTCAATTGCACATTGTTATTAATACTTTGAAGTGCACAGTGCTGTGTAAGTGACAAAACATCTTAAAAGAAGAGGATCATATTTAAGACATTGTTTTTATTTAGATGGCTCTATAGCAGCTTGCATGTGCAACATAAGGCATCTTTACACTGCTGAGTTAAGGCTGCTCTGTGCCTGCTTAAAATTCTGTATGAAGATAATGCCACATAAAAGCCGGATCAAATTATGCTTGCTCTGACCCACCTCAGCCCCTAGTATCACAGTATACAGTTGAAATTGCTGTGCAAATGCATTTATGCCACCTCTGAGCAGCATTAAACAGTCTGTGTAAAGACACCTTATTTGCACTTCAGAAGCGCTTCTGTGCTACCTTTACAGTGTAACTTTGGCATTAGATTAGAAGAGCACCCATGCAAAATAGCATGAACATATACAAGATGATATTTTCAGAGGAGATGGTAACCATAACCCTTTGACATCCAGTCAGCACCTCATCTGTGAATACACCATGCCCAGACGGCCAATGATCACTGATCTTTCCTACAGATTGGGCTCATCTCTAATTCTTATTTTTAAATTTCTTATAGATTTATGACATTAGCTATAGCATGCAGTCATAGGAACACAAATCTCCAGAGTTCCAGACATGACAAGCATGCATAGTCCAGCTTCAAAAAATAACCAGACATTGATATACAACTTTAGCTAACAGTTCTGGACTTCGAATATAGGCTGCTTGCCAAATGTAATATATAGCTCTGCTCTAAAACTGGCCCATAGCGAGTTGCCTAGGAACACTCTAAAAAATCCTGGGTTATTTGTTAACCCAAATGCTGGGTTGAGCATTTTTTTGGGGTTATTTTTTCAGTGTTTGGGTAGTTTTTGTGTTACCCAGCTCCTGGGTCAAATGTAACAACCCAATGTTTGGGTAGTTTTTTAGTGTTACCCAGCTCCTGGGTCAGACATAACAACCCAATGTTTGGGTAGTTTTGTATTACTCAGATCCTGGGTCAGACTGAGGTATTTATTTATTGCGGGGATTTTGCCTTCTCTTCTGGAGAGAACAGTTATAAGCGCCATCGAATTGATGCATTTCTTCGGTAAAATATAGGTTTGTGTACATTTTATTTTATATATAAAATCGTTACTGTGCTGTATATCGTTCAATTTGTTTTGGAATGATGAAGAGGAAGATTTATCGAAGTTCTTCTTCACTTATGAGACCACTTTTCCAGGCACAAACCAAAATGCACCCGAGCGGAAAGAAAAACGCAAGCAGACCAGACCAGTCGAAGACAATAAATACTAGTAGCAGCAGCTCAGACAGAACTGCTTTAACCCTCATTTAAACACATCTGAGCTTTTTTTCTGATATTCTAGTACAAATGAACTGTAATCAACTTTTTTCCCAGTGCAGTTCCCAGTTTCCTGCAGTGCAGACATTGTCAGCGCTAAAACCGTGCCTTAACCAGCTGCAACAAGTCAAATTTATTTGTATAGCGATTTTCACAATACACATTGTTTCAAAGCAGCTTTACAGAAAAT
>NW_015626129.1:38501-38806 GCF_001515625.1 Sinocyclocheilus rhinocerous
GGGTTATTTTTTCAGTGTTTGGGTAGTTTTTGTGTTACCCAGCTCCTGGGTCAAATGTAACAACCCAATGTTTGGGTAGTTTTTTAGTGTTACCCAGCTCGTGGGTCAGACATAACAACCCAATGTTTGGGTAGTTTTGTATTACTCAGATCCTGGGTCAGACTGAGGTATTTATTTATTGCGGGGATTTTGCCTTCTCTTCTGGAGAGAACAGTTATAAGCGCCATCGAATTGATGCATTTCTTCGGTAAAATATAGGTTTGTGTACACTTTATTTTATATATAAAATCGTTACTGTGCTGTAT
>NW_015626129.1:38895-40335 GCF_001515625.1 Sinocyclocheilus rhinocerous
TGCAGTTCCCAGTTTCCAGCAGTGCAGACATTGTCAGCGCTAAAACCGTGCCTTAACCAGCTGCAACAAGTCAAATTTATTTGTATAGCGATTTTCACAATACACATTGTTTCAAAGCAGCTTTACAGAAAATTATGATGTTAATGTTTATAATATCTTAATATCTTTGTGCCTTATAGTTGAATTAAGCAGATTAGAGCTGAGTGATAATATAGTTCACTAATATAGTTAATATAGCAGTTGAGATATGAAATATAGTATATATCGCCCTATACGAGTATACTGTATGCAGATAAAGTTCGACATACTTATATATCAAACTACATAACATAGTATGGTAACACTTCATTTTGATAGTCCACTTTAATTTTCTATTACTTATAAGTAACTACATGTCAACTACTAGTCATTAGAGTATTAGAGTGTCTGCTTAATATCTGCTAACACTGTATTTTGATGGTCCTCCAACAGACATTCTATCGACTGTAAGTAACTTTGCAAGTACATGTCAACTTATTCTACAAACCCTAACCTAACACACAGATATGAATAGGTACAGTGCCTTGCGAAAGTATTCATACCCCATTCATTTTTTCACATTTTGTTATGTTGCTGCCTTATGTTAAACTGCTTTAAATTACTTTTTTTGCACATCAATCTACACTCCATACACCATACTGACAAATAAGCGCCATCGAATTGATGCATTTCTTCGGTAAAATATAGGTTTGTGTACATTTTATTTTATATATAAAATCGTTACTGTGCTGTATATCATTCAATTTCATGCAGAGCAACATACAGGCGCGCGGTGTAATCACCTAACTTCGGTCTTATCGCGTGATGGAAAAGCCTGATAATCTGCATAAAATAAACGATTCTATTCATAAAGATACAGAATACAAATACTTTGGATTTTAAAATATTTCCTCAGAGCTGTTTACTGTTTGTTTTGGACAGGTTATGAAGGCAGTGGCAGTATAGTTCAGCTATGAGTGAAACGCAGGGCGGCGGTCTCAGCCGTGAGCAGTTCCCCACCGAACACAACTCCAGCTCGGGCACGAGAGCCAGCGCCGTTACGGTGGAAACAGAATAACAGACTGGTCGTTTACACGTGAATTACTTCTATTTAATGTTTAATATTTACTTTTGATGTTTGTTAAACGAGTTTAAATAGGCAATATGTATACCTACAAACGATAAACAATGCTGTAAATGATAAATAAAGGAAGTTATCATGCAAACCAGTGGTTGTGTGGAGTATTTTACAAAAGTTTAGTGGATTTAAGTTAATCTGTAAACATTATTTCATGTATAAAGTAAAAAAATAAATAAATTATAATAAAAATGAATCAACCCATTAGCTGGGTTAAATCAACCCATTATGATGGGTTAAATAAACAACCCAATTTGCTGGGTAAAATTAACCCCATATGTGTT
>NW_015626129.1:40459-46928 GCF_001515625.1 Sinocyclocheilus rhinocerous
TTTTTTATTTTTAATAAATTTGCAAAGATGTTAAAAACCTGTTTTTTGCTTTACCATTATGGTGTATGAAGTGTAGATTGATGTGGGAAAAAAATTTAAAGCAGTTTAGCATAAGACAGCAACTTAACAAAATGTGAAAAAAATGAAGGGGTATGAATATTTTCGCAAGGCACTGTAGATGCCACATTCGACCGCTCCAGACACGCCGACGCGTCTGCCATCTTGAAACGGGTTTATGTGCCGTCACTCACAATCAAAACAATTAAGTTTCAAGATGCCACAACATTGCGCAGCCTCTGGTGGTAAAAACCGCCGGAAATTAAATTCCTGAAGAAATTGGATAAACTTTCACTATTAGGAATTCCAATTTTTGTTTTTAATATGTATTAACTACCCAAATTTGGTTAAGAAATTGGATAAACTTTCACTATTAGGAATGTGTTGGTTTTTGTTTTTAATATGTATTAACTCAATATTACAGGTTTTTAAACTGTAGTACTTTTTAAATGTCGTGTTAGCTAACGGCTTTGTCTTGTTGTATTGTGTTAGTTTATCAAAATCATCCGCTTAAGTCTATTACAGATATAGATATTCTCATATGCGTAAAACTAGGGTTGCAGACATACAGTCAACTTGCTCTTGAGTGTTCACAGACCTGCTGTGACCATTCCAATATGGCAGAAGCCTTATAGCGGCCCATAGAAACAGCCCCGAATAGGGCATCTATATATATGACCTAACAGTCTGCTAATACTCTGAGTTGGTTGACATGTATTTGCAAAGTTACTTATAGTTAGTAGAATGTTTAAAGTGGACTATTGAAATGAAGTGTAACTTATAGTTTACATTTAACAAATGGCATGACATGTTGTCAGTTGTTTCACTGGTCCAAAATCCTGCTCACTGACTTATGAAAAGTAACGAGTTTGTATATGTATATGTAATTAGTACGTGATGGCATCCGTAATACCGTCTCTTCACCTAGTGCTGAAGCATTTGGACCATCATTCCTTTTATCCCAAAGGAGAATTACTTTTCATAACTCATTGGGCAATATGGATCTATGCACCAATGGAATGAGAAAGTCCTGTTCCTCATCACTGTACATTAAACATCAAATATATTCTAATTGGCTGTGACTGTGTCACGTTGCACAGCTGTTTTGTATTCAGTGCGGACAGATAAATTGGTTGACTCTGGAAACTTGCCGCATCACGCTTGGTCATCATAGTGTCAGTAGGGTCTCTATATGCTGACTGGGTGAGGCCAAACAAAAATCTGTCTGCCAAGATAACTCAAGGAGAAGATTCCAGACAAAACACTGTTCTCCCAAGGGTCTTGTTCATGTTTTCCCAACTCATCTTGGCTTTTTAAATGGTATAATTTACTTGCACACATACTCGTGTTTGTAATGTGTATTTAGTACATATGGTGGTTGTATTTGTTTTGGAGCCAGCCCAGTGTGTCTTCGGTCTGTTGGGGGGGATTGAACATGGATATGTTTTGGCAAAGTTGCTGTGTCTACTCAAGAGTGTTGAAGCACCATCATATCATGTTTAAGGACTATTCCTCTAGTGACTGCTGTTTAGGCACGTAGCAGCAATTTAATGTACAACCCATGTGGGCACTCTGTCTGATGTGTGAACAACATGAAAAACTCTACTAAAGTAAGTAAAATGTCAACTTCACAAAAGCATCATAATATTATTGTCCAGACTTGGGGGTTTTCAAAATCCCAAACGTAATACCAATGTTTTAAAGTGCAACTCATCCAAAAGTTTTTAGCCTATACCCAACAAACATGGACAGACCTTCTTCAGCCTGGTCTGACTTGCATTTTACTCATTTGGCAGACGCTTCTATTCAAACGCAACTTACGTTGCATTCAAGGAAAACATTTTTATTCAGTTCATTCAAAACCAATTGGCATCACCATGCTCTATTCTTTAAACTACAAGAATTACTTAGTGTGTTGTGTCTTTTCTAACCAAATAGACCTACAGTTTCCCCATATTTATTCTATTCAAACGTTCTGACTAATAACTCCCAAGAGTTTTCAAGCTACGGATCTATGACCAAACAATGACCAAACACCCAAAAATGAAAATTCAGTTATCAGTTGATAGCAGCCATTCACTTCTAAAGTTTTTTCCAAACTATGGAAGTAAATAGCTACCGTCAACTGTTTGGTTACCAACATTCTTCAAAATATCTACTTCTGTGTTCAACAGAAGAAAGAAACTCATACAGGCTTGTGGGTGAGTAAATGATGACAGAATTTTCATTTTTGGGTGAACTATCCCTTTAATTGACTCAATTACAGTTATATCAATACTGTATTGTCCCGAATATAAGACGATGTTTTTTTCTTGGAAATACATCTGAAAAAACGCGGTTGTCTTATATTCAGGGTCTAGACTTTGACATGTTAATAATACACCCACAACAATATGTGGCGCCAAATACGCATAAAACGAGTGTGCCATGAAATACGTGATGTAATGCGTGTTGTAAAGATCGCGAGTGAAAACAAAAGAAAAAGAAAACCTTACAGCTGCATGAGTCGTGACTGTCACGTTAGCCTGATGGGACCAAACTCCCTTTGTGATTTTAAAACGTAAGACAGTACCCAGATTTGAAGACTACAGTAAGATTTAACTTCTACTGTTAATAAGATTTTGGTAGGCTACTATTAGATGGATAGCCTAAATGTCCTAATTCAGATGGGCTACCTGTTTTTATTTTATTTTTATGGTATATCGAAAAGTGTATATTTTTAAATGTGATTGTTGGTACATTTTACCAGTTTTTACCATACTTTCAAAACAAAAATTAAAATAGGAAAAATATGCAATATGAAAATAATTGAAGACAAAATGTGTTTTACTGAGAAAAAACAAGATTTGGTTTTTAAAAAGCCTTTTTCCAAAAGGTACATCTGGAAAAAGGGGGGGGTCGTCTTATAATCAGGGTCGTCTTATATTCGGGCCAATACGGTACTTCACTTACACCTTTAAGTGTTTGAGATGCAATGTAAATAATGAAATTAAATGCTGCCATAATAATTCTAATTATTTATTTATGGAAACAAATACATCAGTTTGCATGTCATCAAACTGTAAAAAAGGAACAGGAAATATATATATATTCCTTTCTTCATTAGTCAGTAAAGGTAGTAGTAGATTTAGTGAATCTGTTCATATCAATCTAAAGAAACTATAGCTTTGGATAAATGTCAACTAACATTAATCTGCAACAAATTGATATTATTTTAGCATTTAGTCATATAGTTTAAAACACTTGAAATAAATACAGATCAAAAGAAGAAAAAAAAAGAATCACAACATGAATTACAGTAACAAATATTTAGATTTTATCCAGTGTGATTTCCGAAAGTCAAACATGAATTGCTGTTTGCAGTCCTACATATTTCAGTGTGAAACACTATATTCAACAAGAAAAATGTGGAGCAGGATTTGATTTTATCTATTGAGAATCATGATCAGCACACAGGGTGTACTATCCCAGAATATGAATTGTGTTTGCTAAAACAATACTTAAATAGATTTGGCTACTCACATTATCCATTAGCTCACATGGATAATTGGATATCAAAATTCTTTGGAATAACATAATCAGATGAATCTTTCACAACAAGACCAAGAACACATCTTAAGAAAGTAAATAGGGTCAATTTCATGTTGACTAATATATATATATACAATGGTGTGAAAAAGTGTTGGCCCCCTTCCTGATTTCTTATTTTTTTGCATGTTTGTCACACTTTAATGTTTCAGATCATCAAACAAATTTAAATATTAGTCAAAGATAACACAAGTAAACACAACATGCAGTTTTTAAATGAAGGTTTTTATTATTTGAATATATTTACAGTAGTAAATTTAAAAAATATCTTCATGAAACATGATCTTTACTTAATATCCTAATGATTTTTGGCATAAAAGAAAAATCAATAATTTTGACACATACAATGTAGTTTTGGCTATTGCTACAAATATACCCCAGTGACTTAAGGCTGGTTTTGTGGTCCAGGGTCACATATATATTTCTATTAACACTGAATGTCTTTGAAAAATCTGCAAAGTAGTTCCTTCACTGTACATTCCAGTATTTTAAAAGAAGAAAAAAACAACATGGTTCAGTAACTTCATTTGAAGAGCACTAAACCCTCCAGCATTCAATACAGAGAAAATAGACATTCGTCCCTCAGGAGAAACAACACTAACATAAGCCATGCTCATGTCACAGAGGTCATGTGCACATGTGCACACCTTCATTTAGCATATAATTGGACAGATATTTATACAGCTGCCTGGAAGTGCATTTGAGATCAGATGAACTAAAAACAGAAAGAAAAAAAAAAACACTTTCAAAATAAATAGGATTTTGGCTTAGAGACCCCAACAAATGAAAAAAAAAAAAGTGGTATATCAGATGACTGTGAGAATGTTGATAGCTGGTAAATGACATAAAACTTTGTAACAAACCATGGAAATACAAATGTGTTTTTTGGGTCTTCACACATCTAGGGACCTTGAGGCACCTTGCTGAGCTGAAAGCCCTTATGGGCCCTTAGGGGTGTGAGATCTAAATAAACGCTACAAGATGCTGACATGCATCCTGACTGGATTATGTTGTCAACTCAAGTAAATAAACAGAGGAACTCAACACTGTGAAGCAAACATCTGTGGAGATACTTCTGTTTGTTTTTTGGATGCTGAGAATTTCAACTAAACCAGGGCTTTTCACACCATGATTATCATCTTTTTTTTTTAGGGTTAAACAATACTTTTGCAATATTCAATGACACAATGAAATGCTACAATGTAAAGGCCAACTGTTTCATGTCAGACTCACCATAAACTGCTTCAATTCTTGCCTTATTAAATATCCTCATGTGACGAGTGGGGGCGGGGCCGAGAGCCGTGGGAACGGAGCGAGGCCGGTGGACTAATTGATAATGAGAGACACCTGCAACACTCACCGGTCTCGAGTCCCACGGAGGAGCTCCGGAAGGATAAAAGGAGGAGTGACGACAGTGAAAGACGAGAGAGGACCAGGCCTGGACTTTATTTTGTGTTTTGTGTGCGGCAGTCGTCCGCGAGGGGCTGCCGCTTTACTTTCATTTTGTGTTTGTTTATTTTATTAAAGTTTTGTTTAAGTGTTCGCCCGGTTCCCGCCTCCTTCTTCCCGACCTACGAACTGTGTTACACCTCATTTTGAATAAAGTCATCCAAAAAAGGCTCAAGTGAAGAATGAAAGTGGCCAGTTTATCATAGAAAAAGCATTAAAAAATGAATACCTCAGAGAGACTTCTGTGTATAATATGATTGTGGCAAACAGGTCAGGGCCGAGAGTCATGGGAATGGAGCGAGGCCGGTGGCGTGAGTGCTAATGTGCGGTATCGAGTCTCACAGAGGATATAAGAGATATAAAAAGGAGTGGTGCCAGTGGAGCGAGAGAAAGGACCAGGCCTGGGACCCTTTAAGTTTTGTGTGTGGTGCAATCGGCCATGAAGTGGCTGCCACTTGTTTAATTTCTGAATTAATATACGTTTAATTTGAGCACGTTGTGTTCAGTACAAATTTTGTGGGTACGTTTGAGTCATTACCTAATTTAATTCCTTCACTGAACCAGGCACCAAAACAACACTTGCAAATAAACTGAGCTATATTAATTCTAAGTGAATTCGCCCCACTGCATTTTTAAAAAAATTCATGATTAGTGTCCAGACGCACGAAAATCTTCAGAAGCCAAACCACAGCAACTACATCAACACTGAAGCAGAAAAAATTATTGAATTCTGATTGATTTGAGATACAATTTCACTCTCTGTTCTCTCTGAATCTAAACATAATAGAGCCAAACCCATTTGTCACAGGGCGGAACGTATTGTAAGAGACCCAATGTGTCTTTGCATGACAAAATAATTATTACTATAAATAGATAAAAGGCTTAAATTTGAGTCACTGTTACCGTACAACATAACTGGTATTCATCCATGGATAAAAATCGTAGAGAAAAAGGGACAAACTTTGCCTTGAGACATGAAAGCCCACCCCAGCGCACGAAACACAGCTCTGAAACAGATACCAGTGGAACAAATTTCTTTCACCGACTTTGCACTTTGCTAAGTTCAATTGTGCTGTTGTCCAGTTCGTCCTTCTGTGAGTAACAAGAGGGAAAAGGCTCCATCAATCAAAGCTAATGCTTTACACTCTAACATTCAGGAAGCTTTGCATGGACCACGGCCATGTGCATTGAGCCAGTAGTCTAATGGCACTTTTCCACTGCGTGGTATGACTCGGCTCAGTACGGTACGGCACGGAACGGTTTGCGTTTCCACTGCAGTTCAGTACTGCTTTAGAGTTGGCGGGATTATTCACATGTCGTTATAGTTGCGCCGCCTCTATTGCCGCGACTCCTGAAAAACGTTTTCATTCTCCGT
>NW_015626129.1:47065-67712 GCF_001515625.1 Sinocyclocheilus rhinocerous
CCTGCTCCGGAGTAGGAGCTAATTTGGTTCTCGAAAAAGGCAGTCCGGTACTAAAATCACACCCAGTTCCGGCGGTGCGAAAACCCCAAAAAGTGGGTAGTTCCACAATTAGTTCAGGTACTATGAAAAGGTTCCCGCGGTGTGAAAGGCCCCATGGAACCTCAACCGAGGTGGTACTAAAAAAAGTACCAGGTACTGTACCCAGTGGAAAACCCCCCAAAAGTGAACCGTACCGAGCCTTACCGTGCCGTACCATGCAGTGGAAAAGCGCCATATGTCAGACCCTACACCTCGTCTACAGCTTGGAAATAATCCGCGTCTCATTGGTGGTCGCCACAGAAGATCTGTTCTGAATTTTTACTCACTTTACTCTGAGGTTCACCTGACTCCATCAGACCTGTTATTTCCCTTGTGGAAAACAAGTATACTTTAGAAGAGTGCTTATTATAGACATAATATACTTTAAAAGAATGTACTTAAGTGTAACTAAATTTAGTGTTTTTGGACTAATTGCATGTTAATTTAAATGAAAACAATTTAAAACATTATAAATGCAATGAATGAATTAAGGAGTGCTTTATGACCCCCTGAAGTAGGACTTAAGCACATCATTATATGAAAAATAATAATCGCTTCTATTGTCTTTGAAATATAGTTAAGTGTACTACAGAATGTACTGAATGTACTGAAAAGCACTTATTGTAAACTAAAATATACTTGAATGTAATTTCTGTTTCTGTATTTCAATATATTTATAATTACACATTTGTAATGATGAAGTTGCAGTTTAGTACATTTTTAAAATATATTAACAAACTGCAGTAAAAAATTATAATCAGGAACTTTAAATGTGCTTTAGTACGTCAACACATCAAAATAAGTGTACTTCTTTAAAGCCCAACATAAGTTTTACACATTAAAACATCATGATTTAAAGGTGCTTTAAAGTACAATTTGTAATTTTCACAACGGTTAGGGTGCGTTTACATAATACACAATCTTGCGTTGACTAGTCAACTAGTCAACCACTAATCCCTGATGGGAATGCACATGGGATGGGGTCAAGGTTGGAGGATCAAAGCATGCATGTCCTCTCTTAATGTTTCCAGTTCTCCTGCTCTATTGTTCTGACTGTCTCTCAACTTGTTTTTAAGAGGCGCTGCGCAAAGTTTGCCAAAAATGAGGCTTATCGTTGTTTGTGTCCACTGATGAGAATAAGCACCATTAAAATGAAAGAAAAACTACAGAATTGCAAGCAAATTAAAGGCATAATAAAAACAAGATACCGTGACAAGAGGCCAAATTGTCCTCAAAATCATATTGAAAGAGCTTGTCATGCCTGATCAAATTAAGACTCTGTCAAGAGTTTGCAAAATAAAATGACTGAAGCAATGCATCGCTTTTCCAGCTTAAGATTTACAATAAATCAAGATTTAATGTGCTTACAGCTCTGACAAATGAATTCATTTGTACTAAAAAGCTTTTGCTGGCTTTCTGTCAGAATACTGTGAGACTGACTGATCTTAGCTTTTTAGTCACTGTTTGCATGTCATGGTTTTGGTTATGAATTCTCTTTTGCATAACCCTAAATGGCTCCAAGTTATATGGATGCATAGTAAACTGGGTCTTTGCTTCGTTTAAACACAACAGAGAGATTTTGACAAGCCGTTTTAGTTTTATTTAGTTAATCTAAATCCCTTCAGGGAACATTTCGGTGAATCTTAAGATTAAGGGATGGGTTTTTATAAAGAATTGATCATCTTCCAGAAAGCAGGGCTCTAGACTAATAAAATTTCTAGTGAGCCATTAGCTCCTAAAATAAATCATCTAACAGCTAAAATCCTTTTTTTAGTCGCCAGATTACAGAATTGCTCATTATAGATTGTAGTTCATGCTCACAATCTTTTGCAATGGGTCAAGATTCACAGGAAGATGCAAGAAAAGTTGTTCTGATATAACCAAGTTTGCTCTGTGAGGAATTATTTCATTATTTAAGTACCATGATACATTCATTTGGGCTTCTTTTAATTGGGATTATCTACTGTATATTCTATTCATGTTTCAGGAATTGATAAAGCATCATTTATTTACATTGCAACAGAAGGACGCAGAATAGAGTTCCAGGAAACACTGGTATGTATGTAATTATCTAATGTTACCTCAAGAAATGATATCTGACAAAACTAGGGCTGGGCGATATAGCTAAAAAATGTATCAACGATGTAACGTGTCATATCATTCGGTATCGATAATTATTGACATTTTTTATAACCTTTTTTTAAAACAGAGCAATAGAAAATTTTTTTTACATTTAACCACTGTATTTTTAAATTAACCCAATTTATTGAGACAAACAACAACTATTTTTTTTGTTTTAACAGTCAAACACACAATAAAATATCTAATTTCTAATGTTTTATATGCAGATTAAATAGGTCTGAAGGAAACTTTTGTCTTGTCTCAGGCCACAGGAGGGCGCAATGAGCAAAATAATGCAGCACATTTAAATCGTCAACGCAAGGAAATAAATGTCTATAAAAAAACCCTGCATTACGTCTAAATTAACTTATATAAATCAAATATAATTTCGTAAATTGCATAAACAATTATGAGTGTTTGTGTGTGCTGTCTGCGTCACTCATAGCACGTGCCTATATTGTGCGCTATATCGAACATTTTTTATATCGTTATTGAAGAAGGTGTACCGTCGATAAATATTGATACCGTTTTATCGCCCAAGCCTAGACAAAACCATAAACAAAGTTTTCCTTACAGCAAACAACCTATTTAGTCACAGTCTGAAGCTTAGGAACATGAGGGAGACAAATATAGAAATTTGCCCCCAATTAAAATCTTACACTAATAAATTGCTTAATGACTTTTGATTTGATTTGATTACATTTTTAAATGTAAATGTAAATGAAATTTGAAAAACAAATGAATTATACAATTAGTCATGCAAAACCTGAAACTTCCTCTGCATTCACTCCCCGTCATGACATTCCAAACCCATATGACTTGATTTCTTCCATGAAACACAGATTAAAATGCATGTTCACCCTGCTCTTTGAAAGCAGACCAGTGATCAGGGGTTGCAATAGCTTTGGGAAGCAATACAATAGCTTTGTGTGAGAAACAGACATAAATTAAGTAATTGTTTACTAATAATCGGGATTGCTCTTAGTTGTCGTCGTGTTTTTAAAACTTGCTACTTCGCAATCAGTCACATGACACACAAGAAGCAACGGCATTTGGCATTGATGTCAAACTTTGGGTGACATGAGGGGCATGAAAAGAAAGACTGAGCAAACAGCTTAAATTATGACTTGGCAACTTCTTACACAGGGCTATGACTTCTGAAAATCTGGAACATATTTCACAAGTTATATGGAATAGGTTTTAAATAATGAAGTTTTTTTTAAGTATTCTATGCTCACCAAGATTGCGTTTATTTGATCAAAATACAGTAAAAACAGTAATAAATTGTTTTTTGCAGCTTAATACTTTTGTGGAAATGGTGATTGTTTCCCCCCCCCAGAATTCTTTGATGATTAGAAATGTCAATGAATAGAATTGATTTGAAATATAAATCCTTTTTTAACATTATACATGTCTGTACTGTAACTTTTGATCACTTTAAGGTGTCCCTGCTGAATAAAAGTATTATTTATTTATCTATTTATTTTTTAAATCTTACTTACCCCAAACTTTTGAAAGGTAGGGAATGAATGTTTCCACAAAAATATTAAGCAGCAAATGAGGGTGAGTAAATGATTACAAAATTATCATTTTCATTTCTCTTGATGGTAAGGAATGCATAAATAATACATTCTGTGAATGAGACACTTACCGATTTTCCTCTTCGGAAGAGAAGCTGGTTGCCGGCGAGGGTGAAATAACGCGTTTTCCACCTTTTGATGAACTTCCAGCGTACTTGTTTCTCCTTCAGCTTCCCCTCAATCAGTGGCTGGCCATCCTGGTTAACAACTGAGCAGAAAGAGTCCAAATGAAATGGTCAGACAATGTTAAAGTACAGGGAAGAATCACAGAAGTTGTATGGACTAGTGTAATTGTGCTTTTATGATGTTTTCATCAGCCCTGCTTTCATTGTATAGACAGAGCAGCATAAACATTAAATATTCTTCTTTTGTGCTCCATCAAAGAAAGTCAGTCACAGACATGTTTAGAATGATACGAGGGTGAATAAATGATGAATTGAGATTTTTGGGTGGACAAGTCCAATTATAACATTAGCCCCTTTCACACAGTAATGCCAGCAAATTATCGTAAAATTACCAGAATTAATTTTCGGTAAATACACAAAATCTGCTGTTCACAAAAGCAATGCTGCCGTGCAAGGGCAAAAGGCTGTAACTTCGCTTTTGGTCGAAAATCAGTTATTGATATTTTTGGGACATTCAAGACCTCTTTTATCATGTGCATAAGTATCTTGAGTCGATTTTGTTGTGTTTTCGAGAAAATAATGAAGTTACTATGTCAATATGAGGTTACTGTGCCGGCCTCGAGTTACTGTATATGGTATTCTGCCTTTGTTTTACTGTCCATTAAAGTGTGCTGCTTTTAAATTACGGTGTAACTTGTGTACTTTCATTCTTCTGTCACTGAAGCACTTAGACAAAGAATTAGATAGATTGTGATCTACCAAACTGCTCCTTATAACAAAGCACTGTAAACAAGCAAAGACTAGATAACTTGGAATAAATAAGTAATCGTATATAATCTTTAATGTTTTTTTTTTTCTTCTTCTTTTTATAATGCAGATTATTCACTCAGTGCCAGTCTGCCAGTCTGGGACTGCCCACTTCCAGTTGCACGCATTACTATATGTTATAGCTTATGAGATAGCCCATGATCACTAGATTTTATACAGGTGTTACTATGATGATTTTCTAAATGGTGATCAGCAACCAAATATTGATAATGTGGAAGTTACTGACTTTTGCCTTGGCGTGACATCTTTTTTTTTTCAGACAATACAAAGGGCAGAGCACAGTCATTTCAAAATAGGGGTAAAAATCAAGTTTGAGCTAAAAAAAAATTTATGTAGATAATTTTCATTACTAAAACATCTAATTGCCAGATTTCCAGTGTCCTACCTATAATTAATTTGGCTGGACGAATAAAAGTAATTTTTCTCAGTTCCACACTAGTGAGCTAAAGGGGTCATATGATGCGATTTCAATTTTCCCTTTCTCTTTGAAGTGTTACAAGCTCTTGGTGCATAAAGAAGATCTGTAAAGTTGCAAAGACTAAAGTCTCAAATCCAAAGAGATATTCTTTATAAAAGTTAAGAGTCAACCACTCCTACCTAAAACGGCTCGTTCTAACACGCCCCCACATGTCTACATCACTATGTGGGAAGATTTGCATAACACCGCCCAAATGTTCACACAAAGAAAGAAGGCATAACTTTTATTCACGCTGTAGTATTGTTGCCGCCGCTGTCATGTCGTGAAGTCACTGTGTGCTTCGTTGTGAAAGCGAAACTACTTTGTTTGACCTTCCAAAAGAGGACGATATCCGCTTCGTCATCCCTAGAGCTGATCCGTGCTGGTCGCTGAGGAAATACATCAACTTAGTGCTGTGGATCACCGGATCGGCTTTCACCGTGGACGAAACGAAGTCCAGCCTGGGGTCGTCACATGTGGTTGCCACAAGCCCGCCGGACGCTCCAATAATGTTCTTTTTAGCAACATCATATGACCCCTTTAAGGTCTTTTGCCTTTGAAGGGCAGAATAGTGTTCTGGCTTTTTACTGTTAAGAGACCATTCACACATCAGCACTAAAATACCAGTAAACTCTGCGATGTCAGTTATAGGAACTTATGCAGCGTTTTTTATTCATTAGCTTGGATGAGGAGAAGCGCTTAAATTTAGCTATCTTTCCAATTTGATCATTCGTTACTTCTGCATGACAGGAGTAGGAGATGATCACACAGAGCACGTTTTTGTGCTTAAAAACACAATAGTATCCAACTGCAGAGCCGCGGTGCTGATGAATGGAAAAGAGGGCAGTTTTAGAGTGGAAAGCACAATACATCTATCAAAGACATCCAAATAACACACATTTACATAGAAAAACTATAAAAAAAAGCAGCAGAGCAAACTGTAAACAGCCTGGAATAATAACATCATGTCTGTCAGAACTTTATGATTGACCCAAAGCAGGCTTCTTCCGTCAGCGGCCAGACCTTATATGGAGTCATTCCAGTAATCTTATTTTTTGTTCACAGATAGCATGGTACTGGTTATTTACTGGTAATGTTACAACAGTATTTCTGAAAAGGTCCTGTTCTCTAAAGGGTCCTGCCCAAAGGAAACAGAAATAGTCAACAAAACAATACTCTTCACTCACACAGTCATCCTCCATGCTATTTACACACATACTGTACCCCCGGTTTCACAGTCCCGGACTAAAATGCATGTCTGGGCTGTTTTAACTGAAAGAAACTTGATTTGTCTCAAGATGCACACCAGTAATGTATTTTTTTTTCTAAGGCATCTTTATAAAAGCTACTTCGATGTCCTAATTGAACTATGGCTTAATCCTAACTTCATCTAAGCCCTGTCTGTGAAACCAGGCAACAGAAAATTAAGGCTGAATTTTTCTCATTAGACGAACAAAAGAGCGTTGCTTTGTATTTACAACCACATCAAAATATCTGGTGTTTCAGGCACTGTGAATATTTTGTCTCCTGCCTGTGTTTGCAGGGTCTGTCTGAACTACACAAAGCGTTTCACAGATCTCTCTCATGGGTCTATTTCAGTTAAACAGGAAGCTGTTATAGCCCTTCCAGGATGGTACAAAGCAGCCCATTGTCTGAGTTTTCCTTTTTTCAGCAAGGAAAACACATGAGAATCTGCAGTGCTTTGATAGCCTGCTTAATATTAAGCAAGACTGATCTCTGATAATCTAATAATTTAGGGTACAAAATAGGGCATGAAACTCTTAAAAATTAAGTAACTTGTTTTTCTTTTTCAACAAACTGTCAGTAAAAAAATGCACTTAACCCTCAGAAAATGTTGTTCTGTTATTAAAATTAAATAAATAAATTTAAAAAAAACACAAAATACACTTAATACCAATTCAACAGATTATGTCAAAACAATGACGTATTGGGTGTCGGATACACTTGAGAAGGTCAAGAACTCTGAAGTGGCACAGCCAAAATCATAATTTTTCAATTTCACATCGGCAGAACAAATGAGAAGCTTTAGAGGAGATAATGGTTGTTCTGGTTATTTCAACCCAAAACTTTCTGCAGATGTCTGCATTGCAGTGCTGGTAATAAGTTATAATTGAATTCGTGTGTGTTTATCCCATGAGCAACATAATAATTCTCGATTATGAATTCCAAATAAATTCTTTTTCATTTTACTTAGATTTTTTTTTTTTACTCTCTCTGCCTTTCTCTGGCATGCATGAATCAAAGCACTTGTATGTGTGTGTGAGAACATCAGCAAAGCAAACATAAAATGTATGTTTTGTAAATCCCAGAACATTAAAAACATCTGTGCTGCATTCTGCATTACATTTGTTTGGCTAAAATGATTTCTGTTCTCTGTTTATTTTTACTGTGTATATGATAGTGTACTTAAAAATGAGTTTTTCTGTTTGTGGTCATGAAAGTGAAACATACACAATGATAAGAGCAGAGGCCAAAACTGATGCTCAGCAAGTCCAAAGTAACATTGTTTGAGGAATTTTGGTCTTTCTGAAATTACACAATGTCCCAAATCATTGTAGCTGTTTGTGACACACTCAAATGTGCTCTCCCATCACAAGCGAAGTACAAACCTGCAGTAAACAGAATATTACACTAATTTGGATGCAACCCATTTGGAAATCTGCATTTTGGCAGTTCCAATTCACACGTAGTACAGAAAGCACAGAAAGCCAATGGGAAAAGAGTACGAGTAAGTGGTTTGGAGCGCTATGTTACCAATACATCAATATATCTTTTGAGGTAAGTATTGTTTATTCCAGTTCTCCTACAATTGTAAATTCATGCAATGAGGGTATTGCTAGTCACTGTGGGGAAAAGAAGGCCAGTGTTTATTTTTCGGCTGGTTGATGTATGTTATAGATTTTTCTCTGGGCTTTGGCCAGCGTTCTGCTTTACTGTTGATTTAGAGTAACTAAAGAAAGAAGCTCCGATAGTCAGACAGGATTCCAGCAACCCCTGCTGAGAATGTGGATTCACTTCTGTAGCATTTACTGGACAGGGTTTCACATATCTTAGCAAAGTTGGAGTACATCCAACTCCATGTCGAAAACAACACACACTGTAAAAAAAATTCCGTAAAATTTACGGTAAAAAAACAAAGGTTCAAGAGTTTATATGGGGCTTTGAAAAGGTTAAATATAGGCTATATATAGTGAATCTGGTATTAATGGGTATTTCTAAGTTCCCCTTGTGAACTTTGGTCAATTTAGGTACCACTTTATATTTGGTGTTTTTAACTACTATGTACTTATGTCAAAATAAATAAATGAATAAATGAATTAATAAATAAATGAATGAATGAAAGTTAGGTACAACTATTGTGTTCATGGTGAATTGCAAAACACTTTTGCTGCTATTGAGGTGAGATATGGGTAAGGTACGGACACTTTCGTTGCTACAGTTAGGTTTAAGAGTGGGTTAAGGCGTAGGGGTAACGACGACGATAGATGTAACTACAGAAATGAATTACAGATGAAATTACAGGAAGGCATTTTTTTAATGTAAGTCCAATATAAAAACAGGTTTGTACACATTGTATCAACTGATTCATTTAAATGTAAGCACAGAGTAGTTAAAGACACTTAATATAAAGTGAGTCCTGCTTTTAGTTTTTAAAATAATTTTATTTAGTAATAGCTGTAGAAATAACATTAAACAAAGGTGAAGTTGGGGTGGCAGAGGGATATCAGCAGAACAGTCCCCGGTGTGAAGTGAGCAGCTATTTACTATATATACACATTGGCAGGATGAGATAAACATAATTCTTACAAACAATCATTCCAAACTCCATTAAAAGGTGGATTCAGAATAGTTTTAAGGAAGGTTTGTACATAATTCCATTTAAATATGAATAAATTATTAATTAATTAGTTTCACAGACTAATAAAATAATATCTTCCAGAGTTTCCAAACAACAGTTTGGGGGCAATAAATGACACACAAACTCTTTTTAGTTCAGTGTTCTAAAGGCAATGCTTAAAAATAAATTCGACACAGCTTTCTTACGTAAAATAAAATTTCAATTAAAAGCTTTTGAAATGTACAAATTAGACAGGACAGTGAGAGAAAAGCAGCCAACAGCCAGGATGCACCTCATGACATTTCTTCAGCAAGGTAAGCAGCATCATATTGGTAGTCTTGAAGCTGTATCACTGCATTCATTTTTCATTAATGCCTGAGCCGAACTCTGGAGCGCTCTCAAAGCACATAATGTGCTTCATGAGCTGACGACACACCAGACTTCTGTCAGACCATAACACTGCCAAGGTATGTGCTGCCTGTCCAAGCTTTGCTTCCCCTTCCCCAAGTCCTTATTTCTGTAAACATTCACCTCGCTCTATTAAAAATCATTACGGCTCTCTGCTAATGGAAACTGTTTCACATTCCAAATAAGGAGAAAGGAGGTAGAATGTGTGCTACAACCCTCGTTTAATGAGCGGCTCTTGCTATTGAGGTTTCAATGAGTCTTTTATTCCCACCTTGGCTGCTGGATAGTGGTGTGTAAAAAAAAATTCCTGTCTCATTAAAGTGTCTCTTTGTGGCCTAAAGATTTGCTCTCTGAAGTAAAGTGACGCCATCAAAATTTCATGTACTGTAGCAATCCAATACTCCACCAAACAGCAGTGAACAATTTTAACATCCAACTACGGGGGTGTAAAATATTCCAAGTAGAAAAACATGAAGAGTAACAACCAAAAACCAGAGTAAAGACCCAAAGCCTAGAAATACTGTTTAAGTAAATAATTTAAGTAAACTTCCATTTAACAAATTTAAATTGATTACATGTAATAAAATATCATTGTGAAAAAAAAAAACAAGAATTGTGTTGCATTGTGTTGATTTTAATGAACTAATTTGCATTTAGCTAGTAGCCACGCAGATCTTAGCTGGTGAAGCTAGTCAAACTGCATTGACCTTCTGATGAAACTTATGAAGCAATTAAGCTATCTGCTTACAATAACACATTGTTTTAGACCTCACTACGCAAACTGCACCTATGGCAATGCTGAGAACTGAGGCTTCAAATGCCTATAAATGATCTCAGATGAAACAGACATGCTCCATGTGCACCAATTTACAATATGTTTCATTGTTTTCGGTAAACATTCAGGCCAGAGACAAAAACCTTCTTCATTGTATCTAATTGGTTCTTGTGGAAAAATCCTACTTAAAAGCACATCTGTATGTCTGGAGAAGATTCAAAACAAAGCAACAGTAATTCTGGATGCACTTGAATGGGATCAGAAGCCTCTTTGTCTAAACGATGAACATCCTAATGCTGGACTGATGTAAACGATCTCAGCTATAGAAATGAGACAAACCACCTTTTCCTCTACTTTTTGGGTTTTTTTCTTCTCATGGAAAGCAGATTTCAACAATCATAACAGAGGACTGAAGCTGTATGGGACATCTGGAGTCCTGATGTGCTTTTGCAAAAATCGTGTAGCCGCTAATCATTAACGTCAGAGAAGGATCAGCTGTAACTCTTTTAAAATCATGACTGTTATTCACTGATAATCTTGCCCTCCAGTGAGCTGTTAACAGCTGCGACCGGATCGAGTCAAGCAAGTTGAACTCGAGAACCAAATCAGCCCAATTTGTGAATGAATCATTCAGACCATTTTTGTGAACCGCATCAACTGATTCATTGAAAAGACTCACGACTACTCCTCTCACACATCAGGGACTAAGTTTGGTTATTTACTGTCTTTTTCTGATTTTTCTGCAACACTATTAACCTTGGTAAATTGTCACAGGTTTGAAAGTGAGTCATTTATTATGTGCATATGTTTAAACGAGGTCAAAAAAGAAGCAAATCATATTTACCTGTGGCTTTCTCAGGGTTACTGCACATGAAACAGAGCCAGCCACCCTCCTCTTCACTGTAGCTGAACAGGTCAAAGAAACGAACCTCCTCCAGATACATCTGCAAACTGTCCACATCCTGAGAATGAATACAGAGAAGGAGTGAGGAAATTTAGCAGATGAAGCTATTCCACAGCACTGAAGATGACGCACAATAGAAAGAGTCATTAGCTACCAGCTCACATGCCCGATCTGCTCCAAAACCCAGACCGTGCAATTATGCTTCCTTCAAAAATACCTCATTTTGGCCGTATTCTAAGACAGCAACACATGTAACCTTTACAAAGTATGCTAGAATGCAAGTTCAGTGAGAAAAAAAAATCTTCCAAGATCTAAAGATTAGTCTAAAACAATGCTTATTATAAGTATACTTAATACTATACTTACTTTTACTATTTCACTCAATAGTTATGTGTGCTTTATGCTGTTTGTTTGTTTATTTATTTATTTTTAATGTTGTTAGCTTAGAAAAATGTTAATGCCAATCTACTGGAATTAACTGTAACACATTTATTGGAATAACATAGACATCATTCAAATATGTGTCCGGAGACATCAAACTTCTTTCTGTTATATCTTGAGATTCTGTAATCACCAAAAAAGAAAGACAGAAGCACACAATTGTTTTGCTTTGAGGTGCTCCCTGTCTGTCAGTTACTGAGTGTACGGGTTTGCCGAGATATCTATGGAGGCCAACATTTTGGCAAAGTCCAGCTGAAGTTAGCAAAGTGGCTAATATTTACGACAGAAGGGCTACCTTGTGAATGTAAACAGTAACAGCAAGGCAGCTTATTAGGTTTTGGAACAGGGCTAACTCATTCACTACATTGATTTAAATGTGAAGATTTACATTGAGGAGAGATTCTTGACACCAGGAAAGTAGTAAACCACAAGCTAGCTTTGAGAGAGTTGTGATAAATTGTAGTTAGCCACTTAAGGCTACGAG
The DNA here is from genome assembly GCF_001515625.1 of Sinocyclocheilus rhinocerous. Classification (NCBI taxonomy): domain Eukaryota; kingdom Metazoa; phylum Chordata; class Actinopteri; order Cypriniformes; family Cyprinidae; genus Sinocyclocheilus; species Sinocyclocheilus rhinocerous. The sequence continues at coordinate 59,126 of NW_015626129.1, forward strand.
TTTTCAAGATTAATGGAGTCTCATTGGTCTTTAAGTGGAAGAGACTTTTGATTTAGTTATCTGTCTCAAGTCTTTGCGGAAGGCCGTCAATGGACTGAAACAGCTGCGTAATGACAATATGGGATTTACTTACGTATTATAGAGTCAAAGTGAAGTGAAGTGACTATTATACTGAGCTGAGGTATTCTGGAAATGGACAATCACAAACATCACACAGAAGAGTTGGAAGAAAAACAATATTTTTTCGGAAGTCCTTTCCAAGAAATTACAATCACTGGCTTGTGCACTGCCTCCACCCTTAAAGGGATAGTTCACCCAAAAATGAAAATTCTGACATCAGTTACTCACCCTCATGTCGTTCCAAACCCATATGAAATTCATTCATCTTTGAAACACAGATGAAGATATTTTTAATGAAACCTGACAGATCTCTGTGCAAGAACTAAAAAAGGCTTGCATTATGCAAGTATGGTTGAGCTGCCGTTGACCATATTTGATGTACGTTGATCATTGTTTATATGTGAATTAAAGCTATAATTAAATTTGCTTATCAAATAAAGTGACCATGTCTTTCCAGAAGACTTCATAAGGATTACTTTTACGATGACTTTATGAAATTTTGGTTGAATGGACTTTCAGTGGAGGGACAGAAACCTCTCAGGTTTCATAAAAAATATCTCTAAATATCATCATCATTCCAAAGATGAATGAATGTTTTATGGGTTTCATACAACATGAGGGTGAGAAATTGGGGTTAATAAAACTACTTGTATCACACAAAGCTATGCATAAAATCCTTCTGTGGAAAATAAAAGATATTTTGAGAAAAGAAAAAAAAACCCTACAAAGAAAGTCAATGATAAACAAAACCAACATTCTTCAAAATATATTTTGTGTTCTGCAGATGAGTCGTGCATGACGAGTGAGTGATTTTGGGTGAACTATCCCTTTAAGATTATAAAGCTTGAGTCATACAAAGAAATATTTTTTAAAAATATGTATTTAATTATTCAGAGCTTGGGGGAACTATTCCATTAAGAAGGTCTGATTTTCTACTTTCTGTATTACACAAAGTTTCACTTCAAGCGAATAAAACCAGGTCATCAGTCAATCCAGCTTTCTCAGACCTGAGGCTCAGAGAGATGAATGGAAAGAGTTTTCACCATCTCCTTCAGCATGGCAGCGCATTACTTTGATTAAAGGGATAGTTCACCCAAAAATTTGATGTTTATCTGCTTACCCCCAGGGCATCCAAGATGTAGGTGACTTTGTTTCTTCAGTAGAACACACATGATGATTTTTAACTTTAACCGTTGCAGTCTATCAGTCGTATAATGCATGGCAATGGTAACAAAATCTATGAGAGTAAAAAAAACATGCACAGACAAATCCAAATTAAACCCTACGGCTCGTGACGACACATTGATGTCCTAAGACACGAAACAATCGGTTTGTGCCAGAAACCGAACAGTATTTATATAATTTTTTACCTCTAATACACCACTATATCCAACTGTCTTTGGGCGCGCGCACGGCATCCGGTGCGTGAGGTGTGTACGCGCTCTGGCGTAGTTTACGCAAGCGCCGGAACTGATCTCTCGCGCGTATACGTCACTCATTGTTTACACAATGCACAGTCATTGTAGGTACGACGGCTAATCAAAATGGTACTTACTTGCGCTTATCCGGATTGTTCAAACCGACTTAAAACTAAAAGATTACGTTCTCTCACGCGAACTCAAAAAATGATATAAATACTGTTCGGTTTCTGGCACAAACCGATCGTTTCGTGTCTTAGGACATCAATGTGTCGTCACGAGCCGCAGGGTTTAATTTGGATTTGTCTGTGCATGTTTTTTTTACTCTCATAGATTTTGTTACCATTGCCATGCATTATACGACTGATAGACTGCAACGGCTGGAGTTAAAAATCATAAAAATCATTCTACTGAAGAAACAAAGTAACCTACATCTTGGATGCCCTGGGGGTAAGCAGATAAACATAAAATTTTCATTTTTGGGTGAACTATCCCTTTAAGGTGGGGGACACAGTAAAGCCAACTTCCCCAGACAATAGACCAACACCAAATTTGTTAGAGAAGAAATTGCTTCAAGAAACCTGTTTCAAATTTCAGTTGAGTGGTCAAGAAGTCAACTAAAGCCCATACAACTTCCATTAGATCTACATGATACAAGTTGTTCAGAGCTAAGAGTAATCTGACACAAGGGGTAGACAAGAGTTTAATTTTCACCTTTCCTGTGAGTGATCACAATCGAGAGCTTTTATTTCTCAGAGTTCAGAGCAAAGGGAGATGAAAGACCATCCATCATACATCTTATATTTAAATTTCTCTTCATGCTTGCCTGTAAATAGATGCATGTCATTATCGAACCCCCGCGGACAGCCTCTCTGGCTAAGAACAGTCCAGTCATCTTACTAGTGCTCTGTCTTCACTTATTTCATGCCAACTAAATCAGTGTAAGAATCGAGCAAGAAATGTAATGTGCATTTGATTATTTGTGACAGGAAAACCTTTTTAAATAGCACAAATGGTATTTGATGTATTTTTTTTACAGACGAGTCAAGTACATAGGTCTAAATGAGGGCCATGTGTGTGTGTGTACATGTTCTCACATGTGGAGTTCAGTAGGGGGTATTTGTGCTGTGGTTTATGTTTCTTATTAAAAGCTGGGCTCAAAAAATCTGAGCTGGAGAGGATTTGCCAAAATCATTCACTCTAAGGTAGTGGTCTTGATCTGGTGGTTAACCCAAAATTAGGTTGCAGGTGTCAGGGTTCTGTCATTTCGGTTGGGCTTATTCTTAGTTTAGTGACTAAGAACTCATATATCATCTTGTCTTTGTGTGCAGCTTCAAGTTTGCTCATGCTGTGCACTCTCTCGTCCTTGTGGTGTGTTGTGTGTGCGGAGCGTGGTGTATGGATCTCAACACTCCTGTCTTGTTTGGTTCAGTGTCTAGGCCCCGATATACTTCAAGCGAAATCGAAGAACGAACTGATGTGATGTCATTTTGAACAAAATCTGTCCAAAAACGAAGTTTGTTTTGGGAGTTCGAAACGGCTTGCCAAAGCAAACTTTCCGGAAAAGTTCGTTCCGGCCTTCGTACTACCATTGGTCCGTGACAATTACATCATAGGAGGTGTGCGCTGAGGCTCCGCCTTCTTTCACGCAGAACTCTTCTCTGGGTTCATTTCGTCTGTCGAGTCCTTGGAGGTGAGATGTCCGCGGGTAAAAACATGAACACAGTGGAGTGCCACTTTATAGTAGCAAATTAAGTTCTGCTTCTGATGAAGTGAGACACTGACACTGTTTTTCATGTTTAATACTGCTGATTGCTTTTGAGCAATATATTGAATAAAGTGCCATGTAAATACACATGACAAAACTTCACGGGAGTGCTAATTTGCAGAGCTCGTGCATATTTAAAAAAGCATCATATGACCCCTTTAAGCAACATATTGAATAAAGTGGCATGTAAATACACGTGACGTGACTTTACAGGAGTGCTAATTTACAGAGCTTTTGCAAACATAACCATGTTGCTATGATCAGATTATTATAAAAAATATTCTTGCTGTTTTCTCCATTTTTGTTTTGTTTATTTTGTTACTGAGAGGAAAGCGTGCCGCACATATTTACATATTCATATAAACATTGCTTTCATCAGAGTGGGCGGCGTCGGGATGTTCGATAACAGTATACCGCTGCTCACGTATTTCGAACTTCGTTTTACCGATAAACGAAGAACGAAAAATAACTTTGTTTTGAGTATATCTGAGTAGAGGTCTTTAGAGTAGAGGTCTTCACGGGTCCACTTTGATCCGAAAACCCGAGGTCCGACCCGAGCAGGTTTTGGGTCCAAAACTTCGACGAGTACCTCAGACATGGGTCGGGTTTTTCGTTATTAGCGGCCTCGGGTCTCGGTAATTTAAAATAAACATGCTTTTTCCAAATAGACCCGATTAGACCCAAATTCTTTTAAACTTTCCCGAATGCGTAGGCTACTTTCAACTTTCGTGTTAAGTGAGGAACACACATAGAAAAGGAGCATAGGCTACGTTTGTAACCTCGCACACAGAAATCATCTTATAGATATGAGATCCATCAGGAAAATCCACTCGCTTCACTATGCTGCCTGTTCATATAGGGCTTTTCTTTTTTGTGTGCAGAAGCCTTTCGCCGGAGATCAGGTTGCAGACAACACTTTGAAATTAAATGCTGTCGGGTCGGGTCGGACTCGGGTCTAATTTCATCGGATCTGTCTTGGGTCGGGTTTTTCTTTTAAAAAAAATTATTTATGCACGTCTGGTTCGGGTAAGAAGTGATTCGGGTCGGGTACAGATTTTAGGACCAGAGAAGACCTCTACTTTAGAGTCCCAACATTCATGCTTCATGTCCACCTCACCTGACTCCCCCATAGGTGGTTTACTGCAGCTTTTCCAGAGGTGGGCAACTCTGCGCCACCACCTCCCCTTCCCAAGCTGAGGAAGAGGAGGGCTCCCTTTGCTTAAAAAGTCCGGTGGTCCTGGAGGTCCCAAATCCAGTGGTCCTGAGTCCAGTGCTTCTGGAGGTCCCAAGTCTGGTGGTTCTGTTGCCAGTTGCATAAAATGCTTAGACTAGTCCTACAAGTTAGTCATCTATTTTTTTTTTAAAGACTGGCCATAAATCAAAATCGGTTACATAAAAACGCAGACTGGTCTAATTTGAATCCAAAAAATACAACCCATTACCCCTTGTTAACTGCTTGTTTTTCAGACTAGTTCTTAAGACAAAGTCTTAACATAGAGACTAAGTTTATGCAACTGGCCACTGAACATGGAGGCCATCCCAGAGCTGCCCATTTTCCCTTTCACGGCCACGGAGGTCATTCCGGAATCTGCTCTAGCCCTGGTCATTATCTGGGGTCCCTGATCTTCCGGAGCCTCCCTGGTCTGTCCCTCCGGCTCCACCCTGGGTATCCGCTGGGGTTCCTGACCCACCGGAGTCCCCCTGGTCAGTCCCTCCGGCTCTGCCCTGGTCATCTACCTGGCCTCCTGACCCGCTGGAGCCCCCTGGTCGGTTCCTCCGGCTCCGCTCTGTCCAGGATCCCCGACCTGTTGGAGCCCTGCCTGTGCACCCTCTCGTCTTTGTGGTGCATTATGTGTGTGAAGCATGGTATCTGGATCTCCTATTTGATTTGGTTTTGGTTCATTGTCATACTGCATGTTTTGTTTTTATTGTAAGCACACGGGTTGAGTGTTCATTCCCTCACCGTGTGCACTTGTCAGGCCTTGTGTTTTTGTCAAGCACCTGGCTTTCATTGGCCGGGTGCTTGTGTTGTCATGTTTGGTGCAGCACACGGATTGTGTGGCTTTTCATTGGTCACGTGCTTTCATATTGTCATGTTTTGTGTGAGCACATGACTTATGCCATATGTTCTCTCATCTATTGTCTTAACCCTGCCCTTCTAGTTTATCCCACCTGTCCTCCCCTCATTAACATCATCTAATGGCCCTTTCACGCTCAACGTGAAAATTTGGCGCAAATGTTTGGTCCGATGACGCTTTTGAATCGAAACGATAGATCCCTATGGGCTATTCAAAAAGTGAGTTTTGTTTTTGTTTTTTTAACTGTGTGTCGATTTTTTCTCCCCGTCGCTCCGTGATGACACGGGCTGTCCAATTAGAACAGCTGCTGATGCACAAAAGGGTGAGAGTGGTGGTGCTGTTTTGAAAACCAGTGTAAACAAACACCGAAGAAGAGTATCCCGGAAGAGAGAAGAGAGTGGATGCTGAGTTCTTGTTATTTTATTATCGCATGTTCTTTATACAGAATATAATTTCTATTCATTTCCTACTGAATTATGTGATCTAAAGAGCACTTTGTTTTCTTCCACATGCATGAGTGTTGAGTCAGAGCGCGTTCACTCTAGATCTGTTAATCATCATGTGATCATATCTCCTGCCCTTTCGTATATAAACAAAAAATAAAAAGAGAGAAATATTTTTTCTACACATCAAATATGAAAGAAAATAGACGAGATTATGACGATATATTTTCTGTATATGTTTTTATGCAGCTCATGGTATTTTTATAACAATAAAGGATGGTTATGACAAATGATAAGCAGGTGTAGCATTTAATCCATTATAAAACATAAAGTGTGCATGCATGTCTATTATAGAATCAAAATCAACTATAGATCACAATCGGAAGTTATTACAAGCACTCGATGATGGTTTAATCACATACATTTTGAAGTGTAGCTTGATGCTAATTGTATCTCTAATTATATTTTAAGATGTATTCTTGTAAGCATTATAGATAGTTTGTGATTCTGGTGTAGAACCAAACTTTATTTATCTTAATTTAATGCTGTATATTGAGCAGCAGACGATGTTAAAGCCATATATGAGATACATACATGAGGAAAAATGCATTGCTGGTTGGCGCCACATAACGTGCAGGTGTGAATTAGCAGAAGGCGATCAATCCTAACCCTAACCCTAACGCCTTTTCGCATTGCTCTCAGTGTGAAACAGCCTTAATGTTGCTGTGTTGCCTGGTCATGTCCTGTCCTGCCTCGTTGCGGATCCAGTGTTTTTGTTCTTATTTTTTTACTTTACTTTTGAATTAATAAAAAGCCCATTGCACCCTGCACTTCAGTCATTAAAACACTCCTTGAGTCCAAACCCAACCATGACAGCAGGTCTGTTCGGCTAAGGGTTAGGGTAATAGCAATAATTTCAATAATTAATTTTGAGGACTGTGTTACTTTTGAACAATAAACACGTCTGGTTAAACACTTGTCTAAGGCAAAATCTCAGCCTTGGCTGTTTGTCATGGTTGGATAAATGCTTATAACAGAGACGTTTACAGCAGGAACAGACATCTGTATCAGTATAAATATATATTAGATTGTAGACAGGCCATGTGCTGGTGACGTATTTGTACATGTAGACTTTCAAAGATTCTCTGAAAATCCTACAATCAGAAGAACACTTGACAAATTGAGTGTAAATGGTAGTTAAACCTGATGTGTGTCATTGTTTGGATGGTAAAATACTTTTGCCTATCTCAGTTTAATGTGCAGTGACAACTTTAAGTAGCCATTTCTTAGGTTGATTTCCCACAAGAGTGTAAACACTGTGTCTCTGTAATGCTATAAAAAAATCTCTATATATGAGCGGCTTAGTATGTCAACTTCTGGCTCCACCAATGGCATGACTGCTTACATAAATGACACCGTACAGCAACATCATTCAGATGGTCAGCTGGAAAGTGTGTGGTTCACTTATAACATACTTTGTGAACTCAAAGCATTTCATTTTCACATAATTCTGAATATATTTAGCTGCTGCAAACTACAATATCAAATGGATAATACATAACATTAGCACGCAATTTGTACAGAAGTGCAAATGAAGCCATGTCACCCAGGACAAGATGAAACAGACCCAACACATATCTGGATTATTTTTTTTAGCCATTTTTTAATATATATCTTTAATTTATATCTCAATATTTAAAATATTTTTTTTGTTTGTTTCATCAGAGGAACTATCATTTTGACCAAATAGGATTGTAGCCAGTTACATACAAATGTTTAGATCACCATTTTTGCACTGCAATTTTAAACAGAGATCATATTAAAACATCCCAAACCCATAACACTATCTTGACAAATTAAAGTATTTTTAATGAAACTTAAGAGATTTATGTTCTTCTACTGAAAGGCCATTACAACAAAATATTGACACTTCAAAAATGAATGAACACACAAATTGTCACGATTCGCTGTGGGAGGAACGATGGAGATGCGGAGAAACGTTCAACAGTCTTTAATACTTGAATCACAAGGGTTAATTCACAACAGGAACTCGGGAAACACACGACATCCAACAAGTAGACCAGACAAACACAAACTGAACAGACTGGGACTTTTAAACACTCCAGGGCGGTGATGAAGGAGGAAGGAGCCAGGGAGGAAACAGGAGGGGCCCGGAGCAGGAGGAGCCCAGCTGGACCCAGGCCACAGCCATAATGTCGACCCACGGTGGAGCCGACGGAGGAGGAGCCATGGAGGAGGAATGGCCGCCGACTCCAGAGGGCCGACCAACGGCGGTGGAGCAGGTGGTGGAGGAGCCCGAGGTGGAGACGGAGAGCCAACGAGCCAGGGGTTGCCACGAGCCGGAGCGACTGAGGACCAAGGTGGAGCTGGAAACTCAGGATCGGGAGCCCCCTCTGGGCTGGACACAAGAACCGGAGCCCTCTCCGGGCAGGATGGAAGAAGGAGGGAGTAGAGGGAGCAGGTCAGCCTCACAGTCAATTAAGTTCTTTTCCGCCTCTCCTCTCTCCAAGTCCATCATAAGCTCACCCTCAGCCGTGGTGCAGGGGGCGGAGCTCCACTCCGCGGCTCTCGCACCTGCTCGGATGGACTGGGCACTTCATCCTGGCGATCCTCTGCTCAGTCGCTCTGTACTGCGCTGGCTCGTTGATCGCAGCGGGAACTGGCTCTCCGTCCTCAGTGGGCGCGGGCTTGCGCTCCGCGCAGCGGGGAGATGGTGGGCTGGGCTCTGGGTCTGGAGTC
>NW_015626129.1:67919-70090 GCF_001515625.1 Sinocyclocheilus rhinocerous
TCCGGGCCTCGGAGGCTGGAGGCGGAGGTGAGGGATTCTCCAGCCATGGCAACGCTGGAGGATGGCAGACCCGCGGAGCTCACAACGTATTGATGGTGGGCTGAGGGCGAGCAGAGGGACTGCTTGACGACAGCGGTGGAGGAGGCAGGAGCGGGCGGGTGGGCAGGCATTCGTGAGCCTCCGGGCTCTCAGGGCTCTCAGGGCTGCCCTCGGGGATCAGAGCCCACTCCTGGCTGGACTGGGAAACGGGAGCCCCCTCAGGGCTGGATGGGACCAGCGGGGACGGAGGAGAGAGGAGAGGGGGCAAATCGCTTCCAGCTCAGTTTCCCAGTCAATAAGGTCCCCTTCTAAGTCCAGCAGGCCCAGATGTATTATTACCTCACCCTCAGCCGCGGTGCAGTGGGTGGAGCTCCACTCCGCGTTCTCACCATCCATCATCACTTGCAGCTCCGGCTCCGCGGCGATCCGTTGCTCTGTCGCTCCGTGCGGCGATGGCTCGTCGGCTGCGGCGAGCTCGGGCTCTCTGTCAGCGGTGGGCTCTAGCATGCGCTCCGCACAGCGGGGAGATGGTGTGCTGGGCACTGGGTCCGGGGTGGCACTTCACAAATGCGGCGAAACTCGCTCGAGGGCCTTCCTCGGACGACGGCGCTCTGTACGCCGAGTTTAGGCTGGCATCATAGAACGCACAGAGCACGTCGTCCGGGTAGCTGGAGAGGTTGGCAAGCACCAGGAACAGTTTGGTGTGGCCCTCGAGCGATCTCTCCCCCTGCTCCAGCAGGAGGATGAGGTATTCCGGGCGGGTGAAGGGATCCATACACGGAACACAACGGAAAAAAAAGACACTGAGGGAAAAAGGACGAAAACAAAAATGAAGGGTAGACACTCGGAGGCAACTGTTTTGGTCTGGTCTTCCATCACGATTCGCTGTGGGAGGAACGATGGAGACGCAACATTCAACAGTCTTTAATACTTGAATCACAAGGGTTAATTCACAACAGGAACTCGGGAAACACACAACATCCAACAAGTAGACCAGACAACCACAAACTGAACAGACTGGGTCTTTGAAACACAGGGCAATCAGGGTGCATGGAATGAGTCAATTAACTGGGACACGGAACACATGGGGAGGGAAAACACAACAAAACCAGTCCAATGTGTTTGGTCTTGGCGGAATAGATTTGCTACGGTGCTGCTGCTGCATCAGAGCAAGTACCGAGACTTGTTACTGCCAATACATCCACAGACATGCTGCTGTGAGCATGTAAGAAATACTGCTGCTGCACATATAACATATATGAAATACCCCCCATATATAACATACATGAAATTACCCCATAGCAGGTGGAGCTGGGGAAGTGGAGGGTTTCTGAAGTTACAGCAAGCACTAGTCAAGTATTTGAGTGTTGAGCAGCAAGCTCAATGGCTGCTGATATGAAAAGTAACCAATCAGCTGTGCCATGTGAATAATGATGTGATTATATCAGATTGGGTTAGAACCTATCGGCCTGCGCCATATAGAGTTTCATTACAGAACTTTGTATATATGTGAATAAAATCCTAAATCATTTAAAGTGATAGTATCTCTTCAAAGAGCTTAATTAAAGGGGTCATATGATGCAATTTCAAATGTTCCTTTCTCTTTGGAGTGTTACAAGCTGTTCGTGCATAGATAAGATCCCTAAAGTTGCAAAGACTAAAGTCTCAAACACAAAGAGATATTCTTTATAAAAGTTAAGACTTGTCCACGCCCTCCTAAAACGCCTTGTTTAAACACTCCCCCACATGTCTACGTCACTGTGTGGGAAGATTTGCATAACACCGCCCAAATGTTCACGCAAAGAAAGAAGGCTTTACTTTTATTCTCTCTGTAGTATTGTTGTTGCCGCCGCCGCCATGTCGTGGAGACGCTGTGTGTTTCGTTGTGAAAGCGAAACTACTTTGTTTGGCCTTCCAAAAGAGGACGATATCCGTTTCGTCATGCCGTAGAGTTGATCCGTCAACTTCGCGCTGTGGATCGCCGAATCGGCTTTCACCGTGGACGAAGCGGAGTCCAGCCCGAGGTCGTCACATGTGGTTGCCGCAAGCCCGCCGGACGCTCCTTCGTCGAATCCGCCGGCCGGACCGTTCTCAAGCCTGCCCGCCTCCGCTCACTCAAGCCCGCCCGCCGC
>NW_015626129.1:71159-97518 GCF_001515625.1 Sinocyclocheilus rhinocerous
GTTGCCGCAAGCCCGCCGGCCGCGCCGTTCTCAAGCCCGCCGGCCGTTTCTCACTCAAGCCCACCGGCCTCCGCTCACTGAAGCCTGCCGTGTGTGACGCTGTGTATTTCGTTGTGAAAACGAAACTACTTTGTTTGGCCTTCCAAAAGAAGACGATATCCGCTTTCAGAAAGGCGGGGCATAGAGGAGCAACAATAATGTACATTATGTGGAAAATAATGTGTTTTTTTAACCTTAAACTGCATAAACGCACTGCATTACACCAAATACACAACATAATGTTCTTTTTAGCAACGTCATATGACCCCTTTAAACTGCTTGATTAATATGGATTTCTTTTACAATGTTTTATGAACTTTTTAGCATCACAGTTTTGGTGGAATGGACTTTCAATGAAGGAACAGAAATTTTTGTTCAGTCATTCATAAAACAAGAATGGATCATAAAATTAGTTTAATGACATGCCTTTAACTAATACAAAATTTGAACTATTAAGAAGTCACGTAATCATTCACAAACTCTTTCACAAACTCAATCTGTAAACTGATGACTCAAGATGACTTGAGTGACACACAGGAAATGATGAGTCAGTCCAGTGAATCACAGAGAAATATAACACATTGAGGGTGGTTGGATAATTAACAGAGAGGTCCCCGACAGTGTTTAACATGCCTGGAAGTTCATTTTCACTTTCTTATTCTAATCCAAAATGTTGGGCAATCCGGACCGGCAGACTGCCAGTGTTGGGAAACAGAGCTGAACAATGGGACTACGCTATTCTAGTATGTCAAAAGAAACACGTCAACACCAACCTTGACTCTCAAAACCCCAGTGTACATGTGCGCCAAAAACGCTAAGCCCCAGATGTGCAAAAGCGTCACGGGAGGACAGCCAAAACCATGGGGCCTACAACATGCTAGCTAACATGTCATCATTATCCTGTGGAGACCGGAAAAGTAATAGAGGTCCTTCTGTTTGTAATGGATACTATTGCAACACTCTTCCCAGTGTCCTTTTATAGAGCCTCAGTCTGCCTAACACACACAACACATGCACGTATACACTCACACAGGGATGGTAATAGGATCCCATCCACCAGTCAGTAAAACACAGTGATGTGAGGCAAAGGGGCTTTTCTATATTCTCTAAACAATTTCCATTATTTACTATTATTTCAGTGTGATCTATCATTAGCAAAGTGACACACTTATAATGCCTTCAAGATGTTGTGTGGTTAAAATTCCTCTAAGACCTCCTGCAATTTTATTTTTGTCGACTTAATTTTTTTTTCTAAGTAGAGAGAAAAAAATCTAATAGTTGCAAAGGCATATTGCTGGCGAGTTTAACTATCTTTCTAAAGCCTGTGTGGCATATGACCCGGTGCCTTCTAGCATTTAATCTAATTTCCACTGTCCACTCTGATCCACTAAAACGGGTTTAAACATGATTTTTGCGACCAGTCCTCCCACCTATTAAAGGGGTCATATGATGCTTTTTTAAAGATCATTATTTTGTGTATTTGGTGTAACAGAATATGCTGACATGCTTTAATGTTCAAAAAACACATTATTTTTAAAATACTGTACATTATTGTAGGTCCTCTATGCCCCGCCTCTCTCAAACGCTTCGTTTTCTACAAAGTCCTCTTTCTCTCTCGCTCGCGCGCACGCACACGCACACACACACACAACGCTCTTTCTCTCTCTCTCGCTCGCGCGCGCGCACACACACACACGATGCGCAAAACTCCGCATTTGAACAGTCAATAGCAAATACTTAAATGGCGTTACACTAGCAGACTCGAATTCTTGGTGTCACACTGACCTTAAAGAATGGAAACAAACTGATAAAACAAATGATTCTGTTGTGTATTTGGAGAACTTTCCTCATTATGAACAGTACAGTTAGCACTCAAACTCAAACATGATCATATTACTTCCTGGTTCTTGGCTCATTTCAAGTTGGACATGACTGAACACTGGACTGCGTGAGTAGTCCAGGCATTTTAACAGAATTTACAAATGATTCATTCATTAAAATTAAAAATGTACACCCATGACCTGTGTACAGTACATGCCAGAAATTTTTTTTTTTTTTTTAAAGCTTGGAAAGCTTCAAGGACTTTAAGCTACAGGCTTTATTGTGTTTGTTTATCCTTGACAGTTTTTTTCTTATATGAATGGGATGGGGTTTTTTATTCTCTTGTACAGTTTTGTAAAAATTATCAAATAAATTCAATTCAAATTCCAACCTTGTTCAAACACTGTGGAATACAATGCACAATGTTAAAGTACAATGCTAATTTGATTAACAATAAGATCCCTAACTGTATATAGAGCTAACTGACTAAAATACGCAGATTTTCAAAGTGAAAAAGAACACGCCATCTTATAATTAACAATGAAAAAACGTAAATTGACATTCCCGGATTCCCTATGTGACCACGTTTGATGGTTTTTGATAATTATGTTTCTTCTTATTTTTTAGTACTTTGTAATATTAACATTATGTGAGTTAATAAAATATTTGTGCTCAATCCATAAAGCTAAAAATGTTACTACTATATTTTTAATACTATATTTGTAATATCAACTGCTCTTTTTTACTGTTAATTTCACAGATTTTTTTTTCCACAATGTAGTATTATGTAATTCTGTCATTACATATCGAGATGCATCAAAACTGACTGTTACATTATAGCCAGTTTGCGATTTTCTTTAAATCTTCTTTTATTTTTAACTTCTATAAATGAGGGGCTAGTTTCACATTTTTCCCCTAAAGTCAAACTCTGTATAGACTCAAACCTTAAAAAAAAAAAAAAAAAAACATTTCCATCGTTACTAGCCAAGAAAAAAAAGACACCTTTTGCAATGCCCCAATACATGGACATTTGTCTCACTATATGGGGTCGCATATGTCTACAGTATGTCTACAAACTCATTTTAAAAGAGCAAGAAAAAAAATCCAGTCTTTTATGATATGAACTTTTCAATGCTAGCAAAAGCTGTCTCTTTAAACGTAGGCCAGACAGCAAATCAAAGGAAATGTCAGGGGTTAGGGCATCATTTGGGGGATGTTTACAAGTGCATTCAAGATGGGTTTGCTAGAGTCCTGCCTCGTATTTTGGCATGTGCACATGTGCCCAACATAAACAGATACCATATGTGTTATGTGCGCACAAAGTTCTTCACTGGACGATAAATGACCTCAGATTTAGAAATGGCAGGAAGAAAAGGAAGAGAGCATAAAGACACAAAAGACACCAGCTGTACTATGTAATTATTTCCAGAGCTGACATTTACAATGTTTGATAAGATCATCCGAGCACTTGGATTCACATGGTACCATAAAGAGGAAATGACCTAACATAAACAACCCCGTCTCAGCATGACCTCTGACCCGTCACAGTTTCCATGACATGGCTGTTTTCCACTATGGATGTGGCTGTAACGGAGGGCATATGTTGGGCTCTGCGATGTTAAATATCTACACTGTTAAAAATACAGTTTGCAAACTAGTGTTTTTGCAGTAATGCCATAGAAGAACTATTTTTTTGGCTTCTTCAAAAAACCTTTCAGAAAACAGTTCTTAAAAGGACCATTTTTTTCTTAGTGTGAAGAACATTTTAATTATCTAATGTACCTTTTGTGCAATGAAAAGGTTCCATGAATGTTAAAAGTTATTCATGGAACCATAAATGCCAATAAAAACCTTTATTTTTAAGAGTGTACTTTAGTGTAGGTCTTTCTTTATTGATCTCCACAGAGAACTTTGACTTGTACGACAAGATTGCTGTTAAAGGAACACTCCACTATTTTTGAAAATAGGCTCATTTTCATCAAAAGTGCTACCGCCAGACCCGGAGATCGGCTGAATGGATTCGAAAATGGTAAAACTCAACTGTCTAACTCTAGGGGAGTTGGAAAATGAGCCTATTTTCAAAAATAGTGGAGTGTTCCTTTAACACATGCATAAATAGTTTCCACTGTGATAACCCATACCTTCTCCTCAAAGGCATAATTGTAATCCTTGATCAGGATCAGACATACATTTCCTATCCTGCTGGGCCACTTCTTCCTCATAATGTCCCCGCAGCGAGGAAGGGGGAGGATGACTGATTTTTCCTACTTATTTAATCTAGCTTAGGGCTGGGGATTTATGCACTGTGGATATGAAAAATTAATCGTGATAAAGAATTAATCACAATATAGGGTTAGTAATTAAGATGCATTTTCAGCGATCCGATCCAAAGTGGTCAGCCTAGATGCACGTACTGTTTCCACCTTGTCGTGTGAGCACTTGTGTTCAGCTTTCATTGAGAAAACTAAGACTTGTCAATAAATGGCCATTGCCAACACAATTGCATGGGAAAAAGTATTAACACCCCTGCTATTGCATGCGATAAAGCATTATGAGATTGTTAATTTACGGTTTACAATGTCATGTTACATACAATAACTGATGACGTTTGGCATGACTGCAATTGCATAGCTTCAGAAAACTTAGAATATAGCACATGAATTGTGCCTTTTTCCTTTTTAGGAGTGAACAATCCCTTCAAACATCAAGTTTGACTCAAAATCATATGGACTGGCTTGTGAAGCCAAATCCAGTGTCATTTCTCAAGTGAAGAGGAGTGCTGAGTGAGTGGATGCGTGTTGGTTCATAAAGTATGTGTTTGTGTGAGTGACAGATAGATGGAGAGAGAATAAAAGAGGAAGAGCACAAGAGAAACGGTTGAGGACTTTACCTTCTTGTGAGGAACAGTTGCCTGGGTCATGGCCAGTTCAAAGCTGTGAGCTCCCGTCAGCTGTGTTTTCTCCCAAAGTTTCCTTAGCTGCTTAACACACTCATCCTGACAGCACAACGCCTCGCTCACTTTACTCTGCACACAGACATGATACACTGCTAGCTTGCCAAGATACACGCTACTCATAATTAGTGGTGTTTGCTAAGGCAAGCATCACACTGACTGCTGCTCATGGTAAGATAAGATTAACCACAAAGCCCAAATAATAAAATAAATAACAAAGCAACACATTACACATAATAGATCAAGTGAGAGAGCTTTTAGTATGCATTTACACTCTGAGACTTAATGCACAGGTCTATTTAGTCCCGTCCGTTGTTATGTCGCGTCTATGTCAATCATCACAATTTCTGATTCAATCACGATTTGAATACAGATGTCATTCCCCAAACTCTGCAATGTAAACATAGCAGCATGGAAAATAAAGCCTTTATTGATTTGAAGCTTTGAAATGGTTCCTTTCTCCCATCACTAATCACTAGATTTGAATATATAAACAAAATTCAGACGAATTAAATGCCTGTCCTTACTAGTTGGCTGTCATGATATTTTATTACATAAATGAGGACATTTGGCCCTCACAAGTATAGCTAAGCAAGTACAAACACAGACGCAGCCACACATCTTGTGGAACAAAAACGTGTCCGATTGTTACCTGCAGTGCCAGTAGCATGATTTGGATCCAGAGGTGTGGCTGGCGGCTACACAGCGAGAAACAAGACTTCCCGTACAGGCAGTAGTGTCCTTTCAGTGGACAGGAGAATGACAGCTTAGCTACACAGCCACGATGTGAGTCTGGAGCACAAACACACATAAACACAGGAGCATGAATTGCTTATGAATTCCTTTGCCAGAAATGGAACCGATTTCCCAAAACCACAAAATATCCTAAAATAAACTCCCAGCAGCTAAACTGCACCACAGCAGAAGAAAACAACTAAGTATTTATCAGTAAAACCAGACACTCATAACGTTTTAGGGCATTTTTAGACCTGTAGATCATTTGCTTTGTTCTGAAACAATGTTACGTTTAGTCGATCTCGGGCTGATTGCCATGTTCATGTATGCCACAATGAACCAAACTAAGGGAAAAAATGCAACAGGTTACTAAACAGACGGTCCAAACAAGCCTGGTGTCAAAACAGCCTTAGTAAAATATGATTAAATATTGTGAAAATAAGTATTCTTTGTCTCATTTGCTATCATTAAATTGTTCCACATATATACTGGCATTATATTGGCCCAGTCCACCTAGTCTAAGCCTCAGACGGCACGCCAAGGACTGATGACTACCTATCTAATGCGTTTGGTCATTTTACGTTGGTCACATGGTTGGGAGGTTTATTGTAATTATTTATTTGGTTGTGCTATTGAGACTATCTCACCCGGCACTGTAGATACTAGCATTCCCATCTGCCATTGTGAAGCATATATCGGTAAACCGCTACTCATAACTGTGTCGTTTTGTTCTGTCTATTGATTATACAAATCACTTAAAATCAGCCTCTCTATAAACATCATTAATCATCCATTCTCTTTGGCCTTCATTGACACTATATGAGTGAGGGAGAAGAAGAGTGAAGTTAGTATTATGTTGCGGTTTGTATATGCAACCCTGCCAGTGTAGCATCGTCCTGAATGTCCCTCGACTCTCCATATGTGTTTAAGAAACAACACTTGGAGCATAATTACGCTTTAGTTTTCTTTTTTTATTATTATTATTATTTTACTCAATGACATGTGGATTATGCATCAACTGTTTAATGAAATCAGTGTAAAAAGAAAAAAAAAGAAAAAGAGAGAAACAACAGTTGGGCCTCTTGGAATAACTAAATCCTGATGGGCTGCAGATAAATGAGTGTATTCTTGTAAAAGAAAATGAGTTCATGGAACAGGAAAGATGGAAAAGACCAGCTTCTGCAAGACAGAGTAGAATGTGGACGAGCGAATTATACTTTGGAATTAATGGTGTTGATGCTTGTTTCATCTTTCACTCAAATCTTTTGACTTTGTTCATTAAAAAGGTTCAGTTAGATTAGTTTACTGACTTGTTCAGTGACTCTTTCTGTAAGTAACATCAACATACCAGCAGGTGGTAACCAGTGAATGTATTCTTATGAGCAAGTCATTGAATTACTTACTCAACAGGTTTGTTCAAGTCTTTTTAAAATTTACATGCCTACACATCCCAGAAGAGACTCTAAAAATAGTGTTTAAACATTATAAACGTTTTATCCACAATAAAGCAGATGCATTTTGTCCTTTTTGTTGACTGCTCAGAGCATGACTTGTCAAACTATACAAAAAAATTATGAATTTCAATAACATCTTTATGTCTTTTTGCATATTCATAAATCAGCTACTTCTTCTGCCTAACAGACTCCAAACACTTTCTGACGTAGTGAAGAGGCATGTTTGTTCAGTGGTTCCAGCCAATGAAATGCCTTTTCACATCCACACTCGCATGCTATTTGCTCACTCTAGTTGTGCGCTTCAAAAGGGATAGACTAAATGCTAAAAAATATATCATAAAGGACTAGAGCAGAAGACCAGAGATCTGCTCTCTGCTTGTGAAGTCTGCCAATAATTGGACACTGTTCAACAACTCTTTCACAAAATC
The DNA here is from genome assembly GCF_001515625.1 of Sinocyclocheilus rhinocerous. NCBI lineage: Eukaryota > Metazoa > Chordata > Actinopteri > Cypriniformes > Cyprinidae > Sinocyclocheilus > Sinocyclocheilus rhinocerous. The sequence goes on from NW_015626129.1 coordinate 78,590, forward strand.
CTTTCTGACAGCTTTACCACTGACTATGACATTAGCTGATCCTCCATGATGTGTTGAGTATGACTGCACTGAATCCCTCACATTGACACAAACATAAACGCACTCACATGTATTCTGGCAGTTCACCAGGTCGCCGACTGATCGATTACTTTACAGTTTATCAGTGGGAAAGCTGTTGAATAATGTGAAGGGGAGGCAGAGACCCAGGCCAGCGCAGGGGAGATGACTAAAATAGCTTTGCATCTGGATACCAGAACCAAGCTGCACCTCAATCTGTCTGCCACCCACAGCTGTGCACTGATAAGATGATAATTAGTGGTGTTTGAAAAGGCAGGTATCCTTCTAACTATTGTTCATACTTACAGATTTGAACAAAACCTTAACTTTATGAATTTAACTTAAACAAGTAACTCATCCTGCACTTTTCACTATTGACGTGAATGATACTTCAAATCATGCAACTTTTTGATAAGAGGTGTACTATTATTTTACTAAGCAACTGGACTTATAGATGCCTGATGGGCAATACAACAGGTGAAAAATTCAATAGACTTGAGAAGGAGGGTTCAGAGTCAGGACAGCTGACTCCTGAATCTTTTCATATTCTACGTGGTGGTTCACAGCAGTGACAGAAATTAGGGGATGTTATCAAATTAATTTGAAAAAATAAAATGATACTTTTAGTGGGTGGTTGCAAGTCACTGAGTCATTCATTCAACCAATTAGTTCAAACAGCTGGAGCATTCAGAAACAAATCAAGTCACTGTCTTATGAATAGGTAAATGAATCATTCACTAAAATGATTTGTTCAAGAGCACAGATTCATGCAATAGTGAAACATTGTTGCTTTAAGATATGCAAAAGTTCTGCCGTGACTTTGTTCGGAACTATTTTCGTTGGCCAAATACAGCAAAAACAGATAATACTGTGTCCAAAATGTAACTCACTTAATATTAACTTGTTTCTTGAACTGTATAATTGTCACCATTATGCTCAGGTTAGTTCACCAAGGACTTTTAGTTTGTATTTCTTCAGTTCATGCCTTTCTTTGTTTGATTTCCTGCCACTCTTTAGTTACCATGGTTACAATCATTAGTTAGTTTGGTTCAGCTGTGCACTCCTCATTATCTCAAGTATATGTGACCCTGGACAACAAAACCAGTCATAAGGATCAATTTTTTGAAACTGAGATTTATACATTATCTGAAAGCTAATGAGCTTAATAAGCTTTCCATTGATGTATGGTTTGTTAGGATAGGACAATATTTGACGAGATACAACTATTTGAAAATCTGGAATCTGAGGATGCAAAAAAATCAAAATACTGAGAAAATCGCCTTTAAAGTTGTCCAAATCAAGTTCTTAGCAATGCATATTACTAATCAAAAATTTACTTTTTGTATATTTACGGAAGGAAATGTACAAAATATCTTCATGGAACATGATCTTTACTTAATATCCTAATGATTTTTGGCATAAAAGAAAAATCGATAATTTTGACCCATACAATGTTTTTTTTGGCTATTGCTACAAATATACCCCAGCGACTTAAGACTGATTTTGTGGTCCAGGGTCACATATATTCAGGAAAAAATGGCACACTTGTTGTGATATTGCTCAACTATTCTGGAGTTTTTCTGGGGCAAGCACCACTTTCCCTACAGAAAATGTCAATAAGCAATGTGATGGGTAATATTCTAATTAATATTATAACTAAAATCATGTTTTGCCTGGTGATTTAAACAATGCAATAGCTCCTGTCAAGCAATTTAATGAAAAACAGCAAGTAAAATTTTGTCAATCTAAATATAATATACAAAAAAAAAAAAAAAAAGTAATTTGCTAAACTCTGCAATCTAATGAAAGGGTATCTACACATTTACCTTATCAAAATTCCACACTTTTCCAGACTCAAATTTCCAAACCTTTCAGTAGATTTTCAGACCATATTTAACATAAATGGTTCACAGGAGCATTATTTTCAGCTTTATATTTGGTATATGTAAATATTGTTATTTTCTCAAGGGTTTATTCATTGATTTTCTCAAAGTGACAACATACAGAGTCCCTTAAAATAAAATAAAAAAACGGACTTTTGCATGCACACGAGAAACTACTCATACTCACATTTTTTATGCATTACAATTTCTAGTTTTATATATACTATAACTTGCCATCTGCCATCTTACTATGAAGAAAATGAGAGCATGGATGCACATGAATTAACAGAGATCTATTTGCTCAAAATTTGGCTTTCCTTAGGGTAGTACCTCTAATATCAATGCCTAATGTCCAATTTAATGCATCTTCAGAGAAACAATGACACAAAATGGGCTGATGGCACAATACGGTTGTGTGCATTGTCCTATTTGGCAAGTTCAAGGGTCTATAAAAAAGACTGGTACTGTAAAAAAGTGTTCAAAATGTGGCTTTCTTTAGGGCAGTACGTCATATTTCAAGGCCTTAAGTCTGCTTTAACGTGTACTCTGTGGCGGCCAAAAACCCACACTGCGAAATGAGCTGATGGAGCAATAGATGGCTCAGTAAGCATCATCTTATGTGCTAAGTTTAATGATTTCTCGTAAGCACATGAAAGTCTGTATATTTCTTATGGTTACACTTTATTTTAAGGTGTCCTTGTTACAGTGTAATTATGCATTTAAGTACTGAGTAATATTGATTAACTACATGTACTTACTATATGGTTAGGGTTAGGATTAGGGTTTGGTTACTTGCATGTAATTATGCATAATTAATTGTTATTATAATAGTAAGTACATGTAACATGTATAACAAGGACACCTTAAAATAAAGTGTTACCTTTCTTATTTTTGCAAAGATCCTTTAGAGGCTCTGTAATTTGATGCTATTGTGAGAAGAAAGCCAAAATATAACCTGCATTTTTACTTAATGAAAAAGTGCACCTTGAATTCATTCAGTCGTGTTTGACAATCACTAAAGAATCATTAAACAGCTGACATGAAAAAACACTTCTTGTACGATACATTTATTTTCATTAAACTCTTAAATTTCTTTTATAGAAAACTAAATAGGGGCAAAAGTCTGGAAATGCTGGAAATATTTTTCCATATTCTGCTTTCTTTTTTCCATAGTTTTCCAGACCTGGAAATTACTCAAATCAAATTCCATACTCTCCCAAAACTGCATAGGAACTCTGTAGATAACTTGGCATGGCATCCCAATATGTAACTGGTGTGATTACATTTCTAACATACTTCAAAATATGCCAGGAAAATGTTCTCCTCATTTTGCTAAAACAACAACAAAAAACTGAACTAGAAGCTGACCTGAAATTCAGTCTTGTATAAACACTTTCATGTTCAAATTAATTCCCATGTCCAAAGTAATTTCTGGATGAGAGTGTGGTAAAACTTGTAGAAGCGAGTAGTGTTGTACTGAAACAGTATGTACTGAAAACTTGTAGTGTTCTTCTGCGCTACTCATAAATGCAAGGTACTTTTTAATGTGTTGCTGTGTGGATTGCTCTTAGATTTGACAGGTTACCTTCAATGACACAGTGCTCCGGTATGGGGATTTGTTTGATCATTTCCGCACAGAAGGTTTTGATTTCTTCCATGTTGTCTCTTAGGTGGATCCAGAGTCTATCTCCCTCCCGGGGGTCTCCAACCACCACCTTTTGGCCCTCACTGTTTGGAGATGTGTCAGGCTGAGTCTCTGTGAGTTTGTGGTTCTCCTGCAGGGTCGTGAGGGCAGGACGGGTCTCTGGGCTGGGACTGGCCTCACAGACACCGAGTTCTGTGCTCAGATCCAGCCCTTCTCCCTCTGGACTGCTGTCAGAGTTAATGGATCGTGTGCGTACAGCGTGAAGAGCCAGACTCTTTGACCTGAACACGAGAGAAGAGCACACTTCAAAATTCAAAATCTCAGAGTCAGTTCATTTATTTTAGGCTGTGAGTTATTAAAAAGTGGCATACTCTACTAGAAAATGTAGAACGTATTTTTGCAGTGTGGTATTTAGCCAAATTAAATGTAAAACTAAGACATGCATAACTAAAATTTATACCATACGTACATACAGAGCAAATGTAATAAAGAATGACAAGTGCTATTTAAAAACCGTTACCATTCATTAGGGATGCACCGAATATTCGGCAACCGATATTATATTTCGCCGAATAAACGGAAAGGCCGAATATTTCGCCGAATAATATGTACCGAACAATGACTAACGCGATCAAATAGAGGCACGCACTAATGCAGCAAACATGTCGGCAGCGTGAAAGTATTTAAAACTATCAGAGAAAGACGCAGAAATCATTACAAGCACGAAGCACCGACAGCGAGAGACTGCTGCATCACGTCTCCGATGAGAAGAAGAGGTGGTTGATGCTGGTGGTTAGGTTACTGTATGATGATTGAAATCGCGAAATTACCTCAAAACGATTAGTAAATAAACTGCAGAATGTTCTATTTTCTAATGCACGCACGAATTGCACGTATTCTGACAGCGCGGCACGAGCTCGCGGCGCCAGGGTTCAAAGTCCAAAGCGCGAGGAAAATCTGCGCTGAACTTGTTACTCGTCAGTTGCTCAGTAACATTTAGAATTTAGAATTTTTTTAAAGGCTTGTGACAATGCGATACGTGTGACAAACATCTTCCCAAATTCGTAATGAGAATAATTTATAAATCTGCATGCTGTTGTCAACAAAAAGAAGCACTGAGATCTTCCTGCGGGTTTCTGCCAAAATAAAAGCCGAGAAAAAGCAACAACTCCATCGACATTCATAAATGAGAGTATTGTAATTTTACTATCGTTCTGTAAAATAAAATAAAAAATTAAGACAATAATACTGATAATAATAATTACCCTACAACAGCTCTATTAATACATTTATTTGATGCGATTTCAAGTTTTCCTTTCTCTTTAGTGTTTCATTTTTTCCGGCTTCGGCCAAGAATTTTCATTTCGGTGCATCCCTACCATACATTCTACTATTCCTTTCCATGTGCAAACATAAAAACGTTTTGCTTTTGGACATCAGAGATCATTTATCTATCGAAAGGTCCATTTCAGCAATTTTGAACTATTCATTTATTTGTAAATTCCCACAGGTCAGGCCCACCTGCTGAACCTCATCTCTCTGCGCTCATCTCGTGCTGCCTGACCCAGACTATGGCGTCTCTGAGGACCAGGGGAAGCACCCTCTTCCTCAAACTCCTCCACCTCATCACCCATCTTCTGCTCGAAAGCCTGGATCTTCACCTGCAGACGCTGGTTCTCAGCAAACATGTCCGAACTAGACTCGGCTTCACATGGCCTGGACAAATCCTGCACCTTCTCCTCCTCTCTGATGAACAAAGATAAAGGCCAAGTTCAGAATGGAATACAACTGCACTAGTGTATACTGAACAGTATGTACTGAATGCTGTATACTTTTTAAAAACAATATTTGAAATAGCATTAAAGGTAACACTTCATTTGACAGCAACCTTGTTACACATCTTACATGCACTGTACTTACTATAGTAACAACAGTTATGCATAATTACACAATTATGCTTAATTACAAGCAACTAACCCTACACCAATCTCTAATGGTGCATTCACATGGGGCGTCGGCATTAACGCTTCTCATTTACTTTGAATGGGTGATGTCATGCGTTGCCGAATTGAATTGTGGGTCCATTGTATTGCGTCACTGGTGTTGCTTGTATTGTCTGTATATATAGTGAAAATTTGTAATATCTAACAGGACATTTCATGTAATTTTACAGTAAAATAATGTTAAATGAACAATTTGTGAAAGAGCAAGTCAAACTCCCATAATTCCCTGTCTGACACCAGTGTTCATTTAGTTAACAAAAAGTATAATGAAAAATGTTCGTTGACAAGCTTTTTTCCCATGACTAAGACGAGACGATGATGAGACAATAATAACTCATAATGTAGACAGAGAGAGTGCATATCTAAATCTTAGATATTAATTTATATATTAAATAGCCTATAATAAATCAGTACACTAGATGAGGTAAAATAAACATTGTGTATGAGTCTACTTTCTATTGATTGGTGCTTATTGGTGAAAGTGCAATACCTAAAATGTAAAAATATATTTCTCAAATGACAACAATATTTATCAGTTTAACTATTATACAGCATGACGAAAATGTGACGAAAATGTTTCATTGACTAAAACTAGACTAACATGCTCAGACATTTAGTCGACTAAATCTTGACTAAACAAAAACAGGAGAAGGTTGACTAAATATGATAATAGCTAAAAAGTACATTTGACACCAGGACTAAGACTAAGACTAAATAAAAAATGTGTGACAAAATTAACACAATCTGACACTTCACATTTGATGCTATTTTGTTTAAATATTTGTGTTTTTTAATAGTTTTTGATTGATTCGTCATTGAATCAAGTATTCAGAATCAAGCATTCCAGAAAGCCATGTAATAATAATGGTTTATTCCAAACATAAAAACAATTTCTATATAGTTGAAATAAACATAACTGTCATTTTTGAAATTAGTAATTTTGGAAAAGAAGATGAGTGAGAACAAAGGGAGAAATAAAAGCAAAAGTAGAAAACTAACAGTTCTATCATGTCCCTTCTATTAAATTTATGTAGATTTCTCTTTATTTGTCAGCTTTCCTATGCAACCTACTTTCCTCAAGAGAGAACAAATTAAGTCTTAGAAACAGAGAAATGAACAAAATATTTCTATCTGGAGTACATCATTACCTCATCAGACTTTTCGCAATGAAACTGCCAAAACACTGATTAGCTGAAGAATTTTGCAATGGTTAATGCTGACATTCAGACAAAGCCCTGCAGATTAGGGAGCTTTTTAACAGAAGTTATTCCATCATAATAAAATGTCAATTACTTCAATAAAACTAATCACCTGTGTGGTTTAAAAAACTAATACTGGAACATGTCAAGGCTATTCAGGAAATTGAAGCAAGTGGGAAATTAACTGGGGCAGTCATGGCCTCATGGTTAGAGAGTCAGATTTGTTACCCAAAGGTCGCGGGTTCGAATCTCGGTACAAATAGGGATTTGTAGGTGGGGGGAGTGAATGACCAGCGCTCTTTTCTACCCTCAATACCACGAGACCCTGGAGCAAGGCACCAAACCCCCAACCGCTCCCCGGCACTGTTCCGGGTGCACAAATTCCGAGTATGGGACACCATACTTGGCTACATGTCACGTCACTTTCACTTTCAAAATGTCTGTGTGTGTGACTACCTGCTAAATGTACTCTCAGCCTCCAGCTTGCGTCCCAAAAGTCGCGCAATGGCGGTGAAACTGTTGCTCATGCGGTAGATGTCTTTTACTCCGCCGCCCAGGATGGAGGTGTAGCGATCGGTCAGGCAGTGGATTTCCAGCAGTAGTGTGTGATGGGCACTGTGCTCCATACTTGCTAACAGAGACACCAGATACTGCAGCGCCCCGTGAGCCTGGACCTGCACACGAGAGGTAAAATGTGTGTGACAGGTGTGACACTGAAGACTGGAGTAATGGCTGTTGAAAATGTAGCTTTGCCATCACAGGAATAAATTACATTTTAAAATATATTAAAACAGATATTTAAAATTGTAATAATATTTCACAATATTTACTGTATTTTTTATTTTAAAAAATTCAGCCTTGGTGAGCATAAGAGACTTCTTTCAAGCACATTTTTTAAATTTTGCCGACCCCAAACTTTTGAACAGTAGTGTATAAAAATAAGTAGTTTCATTCAAGTTTACAATATCAATATCAATATCATTTCAAGTCAACAATATGAATTTGCATTGAATAATAAGCTGTTAATATAAATTGTGTTGTGTAATGTTAATCACTTACTGATTGTTATAATCAATAACATACAGTATTCCTAAACATTTTAAAGTTTTAATAATTTACACTTTATAATAGCTCATAATTTATACTTTTTTAAAAAATTTTGAATATAATTATTTAACCCTTTTCAAAAAAGTACTATGGTAAAATGGTGCAGTGATCGTACTGAATGATTAACAGGTACCTCAAAGTATTCTATTTAACATGGTACATTTGAGAAAAATAACATCTTTTTAAACAAACAGTTCATGAATGGCTTACAAAGTACAAGAAAACTGGGGAAAAAAATGATTGGGAGAATTATAGGACATGTAGTGTAATAAACGATATTTTAAAAATATTAAGAAAGGTCCAGAAATAGAGTAAGATGACAGCATGATGAATTCCATGAAAGGAAGTTTCTATAAACGTACACAACAGGGACTACATTACGTCTTGCACAATGGGTGTGTGTCTGGCTGTGGCTGTTAGCATATCGAAACACTATTTTCCATTCCTATTTTAAACTAATATGGGGGATCTTATTCAAAACATGTTTTTGCCCAAGTCAGAGTGGTGACTCAAAGCAAAAACTAAATCAAACTGAAAGGGGGGGTAATAAATTATCATATTGGCATCAGCAATTGAATTCCCCTTTGAAAACATAAGATTTGTATATGATGCACTATTAATGTGTCAGAATCTGGATGGGACGGTTCAAAAACAACCTCTGATATCATATACAGACTGATCTATCATCATCCCATAATGCCAAATCTCAGGGTCTAAAGAAACAGCTTATCCATCAACATGAAAATTAAATTAAATAAATAAATAAAAAACACTGTAACCAAATGATTGTCATGATGTCTGGTTCCATTAACAGTTCTTGAAAATCTGCATTCTTTCACACCAAAGTAAAATACACTGAATATAAAACGGAATAAAAAGTACACTCAAAAAAATGTTTCATTCATCCAATTAATCATCCCTTAGGTCAAGTTATTTATTTTTCATTGGCTCAAGTTAAAAAATATAGATGTGAATCATTACCCTAAATTTTTTTAATTGGATGAATAAAACATTTTTTTCAGTGTATGCTCATTATGCTGAATAAACAGCATGCTCATCATGGAATGTATTTTTGAATAAATAGAAATCAAAATGAGCTTCACATCATTGGCTTGCGTGTGTATGAATACAGTCATGTATACATGTTAGTAATAAAGGGAATATCAAACTAAGATCAGTTTTTTAAATGGAAGCTGGTTTCTGCAATGGTATAAAACATTTTTTACCCTACTTTTTATCTCACGATTCAGACTTTTTCCGCGCAATTCTAGATAAAAAGTAAGAATTATGAGATATAAACTCAGAATCCTGAATTTTTCTCAAAATTCATACTTATTAATTCTTATTATATCTTGCAATTCTGTTTTTTCCCCTGCCATGGAATAAAAAAATAAAAAAGGCAATTGCAAATTTATATTTTACAATTCTAAATTTACATCTTGCAATTCAGACCTTTTTCTTAGAATTGCAAGAAAAAAAGTCCAAATTGTGATAAAAAGTTGCAATTACCTTTTTTACACAAACAAGCTTCCATAGTTTCTACCAAAATAAAATAAAAAACTTAAAGGGGTCATATGATGTTGCTAAAAAGAACATTATTTTGTGTATTTGGTGTAATAAAATGCGTTTAAGTTTCAAAAAACACATTATTTTCCACATACTGTACACTATTGTTTCTCCTCTATGCCCCGCCTTTCTGAAACACGTCGATTTTTACAAAGCTCATCGGTCTGAAAAGTGAGGTGTGCTGTGATTGGCCAGCTATCCAGTGCGTTGTGATTGGCCGAATACCTCAAGCGTGTGACAGAAATGTTATGCCCCTTGACATATTGTGATGCCTTGTCCCGGCACGACGAGACAAAAACATTAAAAAGAGAGCGCTGTACATTTACAGTTCCTGCCGGACTTGAGACTCGAACTCGTAACCTTTGGGTTACGAGTCCGACTCTCTAACCATTAGGCCACGACTTCCCCCTTTTGAATAAAGAATATCTCTTTGAATTTAAAACTTTAGTCTTTGCAACTTTACAGATCTTCTTTATGCACCAAGAGCTTGTAACACTCCAAAGAGAAAGGAAAAATTGAAATCGCATCATATGACCCCTTTAATAGTAATGGGTTGAGAAATGCTGACAAAAAGTGCCAAATAAATAAATACATATATACATAAATTATGGTAGCATTATAGATTCCATCAATAAATATAAAATAGTTTTTCCCTCACCATTACATCTATCTCCACATTAAAATCAATCTGCAATAGTCTTAATCCATTGAACCTGACATGGTCAAAATAAAATCATCAGAAACATCAACCCTGCAGAATTCTCTCGACTGGATGTTATCCCAACTTCTAAAAACAATTTAAGTTGGCGCTTTGGTGGTGATGACTATATGATTATTGCCTATGATGTCAGGTTCAAGTGTTGGATTTTGCTGAATTAGGTAAGACAGTAGTAGTTATTTATTATTCATGGTGGATGCCATGCGAATGGAAAACCAAAGTACGCCTACGGTATATGCTCTTGAGCCATTTAAATAATTATCAATATGACGTAAGTTGGCCTGCTGGTATGTGAGAGTGGCTCTCTAAATGGGGGTTTCTACAGTCCTAATGTCAAAATTGTTATGCAGTCAGATGTGCACACTGAATAAATTTCCTTTATTAAAAAATGAGTTATTACTCATTGTTATTCATTACATTGATTTCTTAAAGGCACATTTGAAAAAAGGCCTTTTGGTTATTCTTTACGTAAACTTAATGATCCTACAACTGTGCTTCTCATATCCTAAATTTAAACGTAAAAGGTACAATTTCAAAAGTAAAGTGAGTATATCAGAACAAAGCAATCACAGAATGACAAGATGTAGCTTGTAACAATAATAAAAAAAACTAAATGACAAAGTGCAGTTTCTGTTCAAATCAAATGAGGGATTAAAATTTTTGGCATACACATGTGAATTTTACAGGTTGAGTGCATATGTAAACATCTGGTTGTGTTTAAATCTGATACGAGCTTTGGGCCAGAGATCAAGTCAAGAGTGCCAAGAAAAGTCTTGGCCAGCCAACTCTGTCCCGTAGACATCGGGCTGAGCTCTGGCTCAATAAACCAACACACTCCATCTTACTGTAATCTCTGTTTACCACCACCACAAATTTGTGTTCGGCCTAATGAGATCACTTTCATCAAAATTATTATATTAAACCTATCAGCCAAATTTCATGCAACAATACCTTGCACAGTTTTCAGTTAAACAGGACTTAAATTTGAGAAAACCGTAAATGGCTTGAGCGTGTTCACATGCACAAATACAGTACGTATGTTGTCTGAAAGCAGCTGAATGTCAAACAGACAGATCTTTGGCAGTGAACTGAATAAGCTCTAACGATAATGGGGAAAGACTGGTATTGTTGCATTTGACACCCCTACTGCTTATGATGCTGCCTTAGAAAGTAGCTCCCTATTTCGAAAAAAAATTAAGCATGCAAACCCTTGAATCAGATTTTTCTTAATTGGATTTAAAAATACCTCAGTGCTGTTAGGCATGTGTTTACATACGTTTTATACACTGAAATAAAAATGCTGTAGGATTTACATTGAAGCAATTTTCACTCACAAATAATTACAAAGAAATTGCCATTCACACGTAGCCTAATTAAAAGCCTGAAGTAGTATTTTCTTGCAAAACATATCCAATAACCTTTGTTTAGTTTACAACTTCAAAAAATCATTTTGTAACGTGTACAAATGTTTATTTTGCATCTTATGACGTGGTCAGTAAAAGAGACTAAATATTACTAAATATTTGGTAAAAAGATCTGCTGACATGCCATCTTTCATTTTAGGTATGTCATCAAGGCAAAAAATGCTTGCAGTAGCTCTGGTGACGTTATTGTTGCGGCTTTCTCTGGATCTAAACGCATGTGCTAATTTTTGCTCAGAGCACATGAAGCATACATTTATTGAAATATGTGAATAGGATTGCAACCTTCATTGTTCATATGAACAGAACTGGACTGGATTCACTGTGAAAATTAGTGCATATAAACGTGTTATTTTAGAACAACAAGAAACAATGCTTGTCTAAGGAGAGCAGCGTGAGTGATGAAGGTAGAGGAGATCTGCCTCAGCACTGTTCTGTAATTACCAGGCTAAGGCTTTTGGTCTGTGAATTAAAGTGATTGATTTGTTCCACTGTGTGACTCAGTTAAGAGTAAGCTGAAATTCAAACTGAACTATTTAGAACAACAACCTTTTCCCCTTGATGGGGCACAAACAGTTCGGCCCGCTTTACACCTCATACTGTATCATCATGCATCTCAAAAGGATAGTTCATCCAAAAATGAATATTATGTCATAATTTATGTCCTCCTCATGTGGTTCCAAACCTGTATGACTTTAGTTCTTCTGTGGAAATATGACGTATTGCAGAATATCTGACTGGACATTCTGCAATATATTTTTTGACGTGTTGCACAGAATGACATGAGGGTGAAGTAATGATGACAACTTTTTGGGAGAGCTATCCAGCATCAGTGCATTTTGTTTATAGGCCAAAAAAAAAACACATTTGACCAAAAATACAGCGTGAAAACTTGTGTGCAATTATACATCAGTGATTTACCCAAATTATTTTTTTTACCGAAATCAAGAAAACACTTCAGGAGTTTTGAAAGTCGTCACCTGATTGGTTGTATTCTACGGGATTTCTGGCGGACTTGTGTGTCGTGTTCTTTAACATTCCTCCTGGAAACAAAGCCATTATGACGCTAAACCCCCCCAATGGAAGAAGAAAGCTGTCTGGTTTACAACTCTGACAATGATTGCTTTTTAGGTTCAACTAAAGCTGGATTTTCATGAGTATGCGAAGTTCACGGCATTCACTCTGTTGTAGTAAACTTGCACAATGCTCTTGAAAGAATGATTTATTGCACAACAGTCTGTTATTGTAGGGACAATTTCACACAGTAATACCAGTAAATTGCCGTAAAATTACCGGAACAACTTTTCCGGTAAATTAAAAAATGCGCTGTTCACACAGGCAACGACGTTCCGTCTTTTTTCTGGTAAAGCACCATTCACACATCAATTTCAAAATACCAGTAAGGTTAAATACGGTGACATCATTAACTGGAAATGCCTTTAAACGGCTGCGCCTCCCGGTGTTGTGTTTGTATACATGGAGGGGTATAAGCGGTCAGTGTTTTCATTGATGTTTTCACTTTTGTGTCAAATGTTTACATTCATGCAGCTGCTTTTTTTCCCACAGACATCGTGTTAGACAATTTTAGACATTTCTTTGACTTCCGTAAACAGCGCGGAGTAAATGCGTCATCTCAGTCAGAATGTTCTGATTGGCCCAGAGTAGATGTCTTACGTCAGCACATTCTGAACTCGCTCCTGATCATACCGGTAATCTTGTGCTGCGTTCAGACAGAGCACATTACCGGTAATTTACTGGTAATGTTACAAGTTCTCATTCCGGTAAATTGACGGAACAAAAAACAAACTGTGACTGGTTGCTTTACATCATACGTCTGTCAGATGGCCTCTTGGGCAGACCTTGGCCAATGAAAGGTGCGATGGAGTCTAGACCTTCTGCCATCAGTCTGGAGGTCTGGTTACATGAGACTAGGATCCTCCAGGATGGATGCTACTTCATTCTTAAAAGAGTATTATAGTTGTAGTGTGCAATTTCTACATCAGAGGCACCAAATTCAATTGGAATCTGTTTGTTTGGGTGGACAGACTGGGTCAGACATAAAATCATTTACTCAACCATTCGTGTGAGTCTGGTATGGAACAAGGGCTGGGTATCAAATTCTATGTTTTTTATGCACCGACAGAATTGCTCTGATACCATTGAGTATTAAAAAATGTCTTGTCGTTCGGTACCAAATTTCTATACTTAAGGGGTTAATCAAGAAAAAACACTAATGTTAGGTGTGTTCGACTTGACGCTGCGCAGACTGATCAGTGTTTGACATCAAAGTACCACGAGAGCGATTCAAAGCTCACGGAGCCATCTGCTGTCTAGCTCTCACGGTACTTTGATTTCATACACAGATTGGTCTGCACAGCGCCACAGCAAGTCGAACACACCTACTAGTTTACGCCGACACCCAGAGACGTGGCTCAAAGTGAGGCTGTAGTGTGTAAGTGTCCGTTTCTGACTTGCGTTTCTACTAACTAGGGATGCACCGATACCGATACTGGTATCGGTATCGGGCCCGATACTGGCCTCCTGTACTCGTACTCGTTAAAATAACGTTACGTTTCAGAAAAGATCTCTACGGTGGTCCAGTAGTGCACAACACAACAAAATCGCCGCAGCACAACGGAAACAAGCCACAACACAACTGAAAAAGTCGCAACACAACGGAAACAAGCCACAACAAAACGAAATCTCCACAACACAACGAAATCGCTGCAGCACAACGCAATTAGCACAACACAACGGAAATAAGCCACAACACAACGAAATCGCCGCAGCACAACCCGCTCCCTTTCTTGGCCATTATAGAGGATGCGTTAAAACTAAGGACTCTATACCAGAGGTAATGGTCTAACGAAATTCAAAATTTGGGCATTTTAATACCAATTATTTTAAAACCATTAGCCAAGTCATTTATATGGCTATGCGAATTTAATGTGTCATTTAAAAATCCTGGTGCAGTAAAAGCTCTGAGTAATATTTTTAGACCATTAACTCTAGTACGAAGCCCAAATTTTAGCTTTAAAGCATAATTTACGTGCCTGCGAGAAACAGCGTTATGAAATGAATTCAACAGTAATAATATGTGCAAGTTAAAGAGTCCATAAAAACATCGGTATGGTATTGGTATAGTAAATTGTTCAAAATTAAAGGGGTCATATGATGCGATTTCATTTTTTCCTTTCTCTTTGGAGTGTTACAAGCTCTTGGTGCATAAAGAAGATCTGTAAAGTTGCAAAGACTAAAGTCTCAAATCCAAAGAGATATTCTTTATAAAAGTAACTGTTTACACTAAGTAAACCGTCAAGTTTGAGTTTGAGCTCCGTCAAGTTAATTCTTTGTCGTCTAATTTTTTATCTTAAAATCAATTTTATACACCACCATTTTCGTTTCTATAACGTGTGAATATATCCCCTATCGTATTCTACAACAAAAACAATCAGTGCCTTACTCGCTACGCCACTGCTCTGTTACCCAGCGCACGTGATTTTAAATTTTGTGTGGCCCAACCAGACATTGGTGAGTGTAATTAGTGTAAATAGCCTATATGTCAAAAAGGCTGGTTATTTGCACTTAATGTAAACACTCCGTTATTGAAATGGCACCATGATATGGGGTGATATATAATATACTGACCCATAGAAACTTTAAGGGTTCGTGAAAATATACTGGATATCAAAATTTGGATTTCTTTAGATCATTAGACCCTGCATTAAATCCCTCTGCTCATTCAACTGTAACAGTACTTAAAAAGAAGTGACGCCATATTTATTAAAGAGGAGCTCACATGTTAAAAAGTAGCAAATATATATGTTTGTGTGCATAGGACCATTTCCGTTGTGTTGTGCTAATTTTGTTGTGTTGTGGCTTGTTTCCGTTGTGTTGTGCTAATTTTGTTGTGTTGTGGCCTGTTTCCGTTGTGTTGTGGCGATTCCGTTGTGTTGTGGAAGATTTCGCTGTGTTGTGCACTACTGGGTCACTGTAGATCTCCGTCCACAATACATGAACGAAAACCACTATCGAGGGTTTGTAATAACTTCCAATTGCGATCTAATGAGTGTTTTTATGGAAGGTATTTTCTGCCAGTTTTAAATAAATCAATTCAATTATAAAAATGAAAATGAAAAAAAATTTCATTATAGAAAACTGTACGAAAAATATTCCAAAATTGAAAATGAAATGAAATTATTTAATTTTCATTTAAATTTTCACTATGATAATGCATCATCCTTGTCAAATTGATAAATAAAATGTAGTTGGTGATTTGATATTTCATTTTCACTTCAATCTCGATGCAAGACTGCCAATACTAAAATGAAAGGCAAAAGTGAAAAAGAAAATGCAAATACAGTTTTTACAAAGCTTTTATTTAATGCTCATGCAATAATAGTGACAATTCAAATTAAAATGTAAAGTTTAGTTTATTACAAACTATTTGAACTTTATTAAAACTATTTGCACTGATTTATTGTGTTGGTTACATTTTGTTCCTTTGTGCTTTTTTGTTCCTTTGTGCTGTGGCTCATGAGAAACGTCAACAAGCATAAAAAAATAAAATGTTTTTCTTAAAAGTTTTTTTTGGTAATGTGTAATGTAATCTTGTTAAAACAGATTTCATAAAATTGGTATTGAAAAAAGTATCATTCAGGAACCGGTATCGAAGTCAAGGTATCTACTGTATATGTTGGAACGTATCCAGGGTACGCATGTAACAATAGTTCCCCGAGGGAACGAGACGCTGCGTCAAAACGCTATGGGAACACCTTTAGCGTGACCATTCTCTGAATCACGTGTGTAATCAGTCCAATGGATGGGCAAGACGTCACGGGCAGTTAAAAGCACGTGCAGTGGAACCGGCATCAGCTTCAAGGAATGAAGCAAGCGCTCGCAGGGATGCCGGAAGTATGGCACTGAGACACAGCGTCTCGTTCCCTCGTGGAACTAGGGGTACATGCGTAACCTGGAGACGTTCCCCTTCAGGAACTCGAGCTGCGTCGAAACGCTAGGGGAACAAGAATGCCCACGCCGCCAGACTTACAAATCTCTGCCTAGTGTGGAAGAGCACAGCTAAAGCCAGAGAAAGGAGCTAAGAGTGGCGCAGAATGCAGGTAGGCACCTGACAAAGTAGGCAGGGACATCCTGCCCAAAGGCTAACTTCAGAAGGAGTGAGCCTTGACCCCCAAAGTAGAGGGGGGATCAGAGGACTCGAGGCTATGAAATAGCATCCTTGTCCACCGCTTAGCATAAGCTTCTCTGGCCGGAGGCTTCAGCCTCAGCGCACCGCGGCTGGAAACGTGTAACCAGGGGGTGTCTGCCCACTGACTGGCCACCAAGAGGGCGTGGTAGGCCGCAATGTTCGCCACGTAGACCTTAAGGTGGAGTGGGTCAACCCTGCGGAGAATCAGGCCTGCAGAAACTCCAGCACTGTACCAAATGGGCAGTTAACTGGGTCGACCTGGCAGTCTCCACACCAAGAAGTGGAAAGAGGCCCTCAGAGGCCACACCCACGGCTTCCACTGCTCCGGGTGGGTGTGAAAGATTGTACCCTCCGCCTGTGAGAGGAGATCCCTCCTGATGGAAATCTCCCATGGAGAGCCGAGGAGAAGGGAAATCAGGTCCAAGAACCATACTCGGCCCGGCCAGGACGGGGCTACTAGCAGCAGACGGACCCCGTTCCGTCGCACTCTCTCCAGAACTCCCGGGAGCAGAGCGATCGGGGGAAAAGGCGTACAGACAAAGCCTCGGCCAGTCTGTACCATAGTGTCCAGTCCGAGAGAAGCTGGATGAGTCAGAGAGAACCAGAGGGTACAGTGCGATATCTCCTGAGTCGCAAACAGGTCCACCTGAGCCTGGCCAAAAACTCTCCATATCTGCTTCACCACCATGGGGTGAAGCCTCCATTCCCCGGGCCTCGGCCCCTGCCTCGACAGGATGTCTGCTCCCATATTGAGATGCCCAGGGATGTGAACTGCTCTCAGCGAGAGGAGTTTGCCTTGGGACTACACAAGGATCTGGTGCACCAGCCTGTAAAGGGGGCGCAAATGCAGACCTCCCTGGTGGTTGATATAAGAGACCACCGCTGTGTTGTCGGTGCACACCAACACATGGCGATCTCTTAGGTCTGGGAGAAAGTGTTTCAATGCTAGAAACACGGCCAGCATCTCCAGGCAGTTAATGTGCCACGTGAGATGGCAACCGCTCCACAGACCACGGGCTAAGCGGCCACTCATGACCGCTCCCCAACCGGTGAGGGAAGCGCCCATCGCTAGTGTTACGCGGCGACAAGGAGCTCCCAGCACTGGGCCCTGAGACAAGAACCAATTCCGATGGAAGCAAAAAGTGTCCATGTAAACGTACCTACTGATGTAATGCACACGTTGCCTCTGCAGTGCGCGAGCCGCTCGGTTATAAAACAATATAAATCTCCTCGGAGAAAGATACCTGCAGCAGTGAGCTTACTCAGAGGGAGAAGAAACCACAGCGCGGGCTTCCGAACCCCGAGAGAGAGCGCTAGATCTAGGGAATGCGGGTGGAGATAGGGAGAGCCCGTCTCCAACCTGTACCTCGGAGCGTGCCCGGCGAGAGCGGAGTGTTTTGCAGCGGGAAAAGCACAATCAGTCCCCCGAGAGCTGACTGCGCGAGCTCCGCTCCCCAGTAATGCTGCTCATTATAATATTAGACATAATATGCTTGTGCAACTCATGCTTGCAACTGGCGAGCTCATCGACGCCCTCCACATCAATCTCCTCGGAGGAAGACAGGCGGAGCGTCGAGCCCTCTCCCCAGACACACACCTCGGAGCGTGCCCGGCGAAAGCGGAGTGTTTTGCAGCGGGAAAAGCACACTCAGTCCCCCGAGAGCTGACTGCGCGAGCTCCGCTCCCCAGTAATGCTGCTCATTATAATATTAGACATAATATGCTTGTGCAACTCATGCTTGCAACTGGCGAGCTCATCGACGCCCTCCACATCAATCTCCTCGGAGGAAGACAGGCGGAGCGTCGAGCCCTCTCCCCGGGGGGAAGAACAGTGCAGTGCGGGCTTCCGATCCCAGAGAGCGGGCGCTGGATCCATATGCGAACCCCACGAGCGCAGCCGCCGCTCCGCCTCGGCGAAAGCGGGGCCGGCACCGCAAGGAACGCTGGTGAAGGCTCCCTCCTCAAAGAGAGCCTTCCGAGAGCGAAGCATGCGCAGTAACATCCCTCGAGAGCTGACTATGCGTGCTTCGCTCCCAAGCAGACAACACACAAACTGTGTGTGTCCCCACCCAAAGTATAGCGCGGGCAGGGAGGAACACACAGCCTGAACGCTGCCTGCTC